>NC_092422.1:42333200-42555700 GCF_036169615.1 Heliangelus exortis
ATGTGGATCTGCATCCATGTAGGCGCCCGTGTCAGAGGAGGTGACTGTTCCCGCAGCAGCCGTGACTCTGTGTGCAGCCCAGGCTGGAGCAGTCTGTGCCTCAGGGATTGTACCTATGGGAGGGACTCATGTTGGAGGGGTTCCTGAAGGCATGAGAGGGACCCCACATTGGAGCAGGGGAAGAATGTGAGGAGTCCTCCGTGTGGGGAACTGACCCTAAGCACCCCCTGCCCCTCCCCTGTGCCCTGTGGGGGAGGCAGCAGGGAAGTGACCCGGGACCGGGGAGAGGGGAGGGGTGGGGGGCTAAAGTATTAAGATCTGGTCATGTTTTCTCTTTCTTCTGTTAGATTAAATTTTTTTTTCCCCAAGTTGAGTCTGTCTGGTTTTGCCCATTATTTTTAACTGGGGAGTGAAAACCTCCCTATCCCTGTCTGGATTAACAAAGTCTTTGGGTGGATTTCTCCTTCCTGTCCCACAGTGGGGTGGGGGGTGAGTGAGTGGAGTCCTGGTTGGTACCAGCTGGGCCTAAGCCATGACAGGATGTCCGAGCAGAGGCCCCAGCGCTCCTCTGACCCGCCGAGGTTTTCAGATGAGTTGTGTTGGCTGTTGAGATGGCTGGAACTGTCTGGGATTGTACAAGGTGGTCCATGGCCTCCTCCCACACAAGTTACTCCTATAGCTCCCTGCTAGCCAAACCCATCCAGTTATGCCTGCCCTACCTCCCCAGGATGCATTCTGGTCTAGCTCTGCACTTGCATGCACACAGAGACACACAGACATACAGACACAAAGACACACACACACGCTTCTTGGCAAAACAATTCCCTGCTCACACAGACTTCAGACATAGCTGTAGACCCCCCTGGGGTCACCTGAAGTGGAACAAAAAAAACAAGTGATGGCACTTGCTTGTGGATGCAGGACTTTTGCATGTAGGTTTTAGAACTGCCTTGTTTTTCCTTCTCTTTATTGGAGTCCCTTGTAATGTGGGATACTGTGATGGCAAGGAAATGCCCACCTAGAGACACTGTCTGCATGGGATACAAGAGAATATGTGGGACTGATGGAGAGAAGAAAAATTTGAGCTCAAGCATTTGATGAGTTTTGTGTGCCCAGAGGAAAGAGGGTTTTGGCCAACACATCTTGGTGATCCCTCTTTAGAGGTAAGTAACTTATCCACCTCAGAATTAATGTTTCTTATATCAGACAAACATCAGCAGTAAATACAGGAAGGAAATACACAAACAATAAGACTATTATTCACCAAATAACACTGTAGGAAACACACCTGCAAAATAGTCTCTGTTTGGCACTGATGAAACTTTCAAAATTTCTCCAGTGGTGATGAGTCTCATTTCCATCTCCCAAGCTAAAACTGAAATACTAAAAATTTTAATTCTATGGTAATCCAAGAGTCTCATAACTAATTCGAGAACAGATACTCTGGAACATCTCCAGCATGTACCTAATAAATTATCAGTCTTTAAGACAAGCAAGCTACTAAGCATAAAATACCAAACCCATATATCCTCTTGACAGGTATATCTTCACTACCTTATATTTCAGAGCAGCTGAGCATCAGACTCCTTTTCTTCTTGTCGTCTGTTTGAGGGAATACAGACTTGATGGTATAATCGTCAATTGGTTGTCTAGACTTGAATGTTTTTACAAGGCATATGTAATTTAGCAGTGTGGACTTCTGAATAGGATATTTTATTAGTAGGAAGGGTTAGATTGTTTAGGAACATGGAAAAGACATGTAGGGCTTTTAACCTTGAGGTCATTGGCTTGAGCTTGGTCCAACCTGATAAGAAACCAAAACCATTAAGTCTGTATGTTCTCATGCAACTGTTCCAAACAAGCATTTCCTAAAGTATAAGAGGGAGGTCATTGCTGTTGTTTTTCCTTCTTTTTCCTGCTCTCGCTTCTGAGTTCACACTTGGACACTCTGTCTGGTGTGGTGATCTCCTTGTGCTTTTTAGAAGAAATTAATCAGGGTTTTTAATGAGATTTTTTTCTTCTGTAGAGAGAATTCTGCTTCCCCAATACCTCTTGTATATGAATACTACACTGTGATCACACAAGTGACTTCACTAAGGTACTCAGATGAAGTCTCAGCTACATATTGCACACTATATGCAGCTTTTTGTCCAGAACATATGTTCTGGATTTATTTCACGTAAGTTTGGGCACCTAGTCAAATCACATAATTTAAGGTAGAGTTTCTCTAAACTCTATACTCCTGGAAGAAATAAAAACACCAGCAGAGCATGCCTGAGGTTCTTACATGTATAACCTTCTCTGAAATAACAATATGCAATTTTGCTTAATGCACTTTGAGAATGGATATAATTTGGGATTATGCTCAGGTGGAAAAAGGGATGAGATACTTGGGATGTATTCAGCTGGATTTACATTGAGTTTCGATGCCAAGATTCACAAGAGAATTTAAGAATGTCTGCAATACATCTGACAGCCCTTGAAAACATCTAATTCTATTAGATCTGCAGTATAGAGCACTGAAGATTTAGGATCCCACACATCCTCAGAAGTTCCTCACTCCAGACTTATGGGAACCTGAACTCCATAAATTTTCTCTGGTCAGGGCTGATTCAGTTTCAGACTGGTTAACACACATGGGTAACACTCATTTCACTCGAAAACACAGAGAAAAGAAGGTGGTGGCACTGCCTAATACTCTGGGAACTCTGGGAAGAGGTCCCAGGGGTTTGGTCCTCTGTTCTTGGCTCCGCTGCCATCTTCTTTTGTTTCAGGAAGGTTCCTCTCCCTTCATAATGAAGTCCTGGGTTAGAGACCAGTACAGGGATGAACCAATGCTGCAAATTTCTTCTTAGCTACACACTCATTGCTCAGGAACTCAGACTGCTAAGATCCCTGTGTAGTGAATGATGCTACAGAGGTAACTGTCTTATGTCTTCTACTGTTATTCTGGATAAGATGTTTTACTTTTGACATCTATTGCACTATAGATGTTGCTTTTCACTAGCAGTAGGTATTTTTTTAATATATACTTAAGGGTATTTCATAGTTAATCTCACAGTAACCATATTGTGTACATTCCTTATTTCTGAAATACTTTACACAGGTCCCATTAAAAAAAAAACAACACAATTGTCCTGGCTTCTGAACATGAATGCAGATTTCTTGCACCAGAACTCACCACTGCTTTTATCAGGGTCCTGCTTAATTTTGAACCTGTTTTTCCCATCTGATACCCAAAATATCAGTACCTGGGGTGATCAGCTATTCAAACTGCTTGTGACCCTTGATCCAAGTAAAATATATGAGGGAGAGGTTGTCGGCAGTATCTACATCTTCAGTTCCATTTGTTTTCATGGTCAGGAAGCAGAGCAGACACAGAGTTGATGCTGAGCTCTCTTAGTCCAACTTGTGTCTCCACATTGCTCAGTTGCTCTGAAAACAGCTGAGTGTGTCTGCACTACTGTTTTCCTAAGGCTGCATGAAGATATTAGCTTTGTACCCCCTAAAAATGCCCATAGTGTTCAGCTGGCCTCTTTTTGTCATTTTAGCAGCTGAGTGTAGGGGAAGCAGTCTGAGGGAGAGAATATAACTGTCCCTTAGTGTTTCAGCAGCCAAGTGAATGGGGTGTGTGTTACTTCCAACTGTTACCAACAATAGGGTACTGTTGATGTTACCAGAGTCTGTGATATTTTCAGAGATCTGCAAATGACATTTTATTTTCAGCAGCAGAAATACATCATTTGAATTTCATGTACTTTCCCATGTACGTTGCTGATACAAAGAAGAAATAATCAGCTTCTTGTGGGATTTGCAACTGTTAAGAGGTTTTGGGCATTGAAATAAATTCAGTTGTGAGCCTTCCAGCCTTGGTGCTCTGCTGTCAGGGTGTGCAGCTGTGGGAAAGCTGGGCTGGGCTTGAACTGGCATCCTGTCTGTGTAGCAGCTAGTTTATAACCTAGTTACAGCAGTGCTTTGGACACTGTAATCTGTGTCTGTACCTGTCATGGCTTGGTCACAGACAATGAAGACAATCTGAGCCATATTTTAACTCTGATCACAGTACTGATCATCTACTGCATTATATAGCATTATTTCCATGTACCTAAGCATTCAGTTTTATATCCATAAAGGTGGGACAGCAAGTTGTTCAGATTGATTGCTGTTTATACTTGATGTGATCTCATATGTAGTGTTTCAAATTCTCTTATTGTAATCAGATCTTCATCTCCTCTATCCTCACATGGAAGCAGAATGTTGAATATACAACAGGTAAACCATTGCCAAATTAGATTTTTCAGCTGGAACTTGCTGCCAAGACTTCTCAGAACTGTTAGCAGTAGCTCTCGGTCATAAAATAACCTCCACATACATACAAGGGCATACGAATAATTCAGACAAAGAGTCTCTTTAGCTTAGTGCCCTTCCCTAGCAGTGTGTGTACATAGAGGGAAGGGGAAAAAACTGGAGCAAGTCATAGCAATTTCCTGATAGCCTTGCTATGATGGAGGCATTAAAGCTGTACACAAGGTGTGGGTGAACAATGAATTTAAGCAATGACATAAAAATGTTTTCTATTCCATTTGGTATTTCTTTCTTAACTTTTCCCAATATTCTGTTTTTTGAGGACTGAGTTGGTGCATTCACAGCACTACCTAGCCTAGCCTCAAGACCTTTCCTGAGAATATGACAACTCCTTTTGTATGTAATCACCTTTTTATGTGTGATACTAGGTCAGCTTTTCCAAATGGCTTCCCCTATTACTTCACATTCATGTGCATTGGATTCCACATCCCATTTTACTGCTCAGTTACTTAAGGTGCTTCTGTGGTTCTTTACACTTTTGCTTTGCTCACAATGCCATTAATCATATCATCCACAGGCTTCATGACTTCTCTCTTTGTCAGGCTGTCTATGAACAGCACACACGTGGTCCAACTTGTGCCGGCTCTGAGACTGATACCCACCTTTAATTGAGAAGGTTGCCAGAACTGATCATATCACTGGAAGAACTTTACCTCTAGGAAGAGAGTCTCCCCTAACTAATTGTTCTCTTTGATTTAAACCAGTAGGTCTGTGCTGCACAGTTCTTCATACACAATCTTTAAATGACTCCCTCACATACCCATGTGGCTTGTTGTTTTTTTAAAAATCATAGTTAACACTAAGGTTTCTTTTTTCAGTGCTGAAATTGTCTTGAAAGGTCAATGTCCTCCCACAGCTTCTTGCTCCCCCACTCCAACTTTTTCCGGAGCCACAATAGATATGTCTGGCATGGAACAGAGGTAGAGTTTTTATGTTTGTTGGATTTTTTCAGCCTAGATCACTGTATAAACCTAGTACTTCCTTATGATGTTTCATGAGCACAGCACAGGGTGAAGACCTACAATGTGGAGTGGCAACAGGTGATAGATGGAGATGGGACTTTTCACAAATTAATTTTATTGGCAAATAAAATGGAACATGTAATTGCTGCTCTAAGAATAAGACAGGCTAGATACCAATTCCTGGAAAAGCTGCAGTTAAACAATGTTAATTTTAAGCTTCAGTGTGCAGACACTCAAAATTTCTTAGGCTGAGAGCTCTTGACTTTGAAGAAGTCACAGAAGTTTTTAGTACATCAGGATGACACACAACACTTCCTTCCATGTTGCAGATTCTGGTTTTCATCATTCCTGGATGGAATTCTGAACCAACAGAAATTTTCTATGATTCACTGGGCTGTAATGGAAACATCTACAACTTCCTCCTCTGAGCAGCAGTGCTGGGTAGTTGCTTATGATTCATCCTGGGCGTGGGTCCCAAAGTCATCAAAGTATTGCTAGCATTGTAAAAAGTGGCAAGTCATTGTGGGTGCCTGTTCCTGCCAAAGGCAGAACTGAGGCAGCTGAGGCTCAGTAGTGTTGAGTCAGCCTGATTTTGTTGTCATCTGTAAAGCAATCCTGTGTTACACCAGCTGACAACCTCATCACAAATATCAGACTGCAGACCCAAATGCAATAGGACTAGAAGCAATCACTTTTCACAATTGGCTGGCTCAGCAGTGAATGTGCATAGATAGCATGGAAAGAATTAAGCAGCAGAGGTAACATGAAAATGTATCAAATGAATAAGATGATATATCTGCATCTTGCTGAGGTTTACTTTCATTTGTTGAACAGCAGTTGTTTAATAAGAATGTTTGGCATGTGGGAGTATTCACTGTTTCATTTGCTGATTTGTTTCATTGCAGGGAGAGATTATTGTGTCTGCCAGTTTCAAATTCATTTTCTATTTAGCATGGAAACAGTAACCCTGGATTTGGGTTAATCCATCTTCTGGTTGGACATGATGAAGATCTGAATGAACTGAACAAAAGACAAATTGCAGCGGGCATGTAACAAACCCCTCTTCTTTCTGTTAAACCTCTGTTAATAACATGTGAAGGAGTGACAACAAAGAGCTTCTGTCCTCTTTATAAAAGACCCTTAAAGGCAGAGGCAGGCTGCAAGAAACTACTCTTTTGCTACTGATAGCTGAATTACTGAGAAAGCTCAGTGTTAAAAATCCACAACAAGGATCTTGTACATGGAAAGGAAGTATTTCCTTGGATGACTTTCTAATGACTGTCAAACATTTGCAGTCTTCAGACAAAAGGAAGCTTTGTCATGACAAAGCACAAGCAACCTAGTGCTGGTGCTGTGGTTACATCTGCCAGTTGGGTAGCTGTGAGCTGAAAGCAGTCGAGCAGTCCCACAGACAAATTAAAAATTGATTCCTGATCCTGAATATTCTTCACTTCAGTCTTCCTACTTATTTCTTTTCATTTTGCGCCCTTTTTCATTTTCTTTTTTTTTTTTTTTCCCTTTTATTTTTCTTAGTATTTTTCTTTGTATTTTTCTTTGTATTTTTATTTTTGTTTTTATTTTTATTTGTATTTTTATTTGTATCTTTTCTTTTTTCCTTTTTCCATTTCCTTGCTTTTCCTCTTCTCTTCTCTTCTCTTCTCTTCTCTTCTCTTCTCTTCTCTTCTCTTCTCTTCTCTTCTCTTCTCTTCTCTTCTCTTCCTCCTCTTTCATTTTATTTTTTTCCCTAGGATAGCTTGATTGATTATTTTACAGGGAAGGTCTTAGAGCCTTTCAACTGCATACAAATCTTCTTCTAAGTTATATATAAGTATTTTTCACACTAGTAATGTTCACTTTTGAAGATCCATAGGTTTCTATATCACAATAACTCTTTTCTTAGGTCAAATCACACCCATTAATATATGTGCTTTATGTAAAACTTAATGGCTTGAAGAACGCTTATGCTCAAACATAGCTATAAATTTTCTACATGACTCAAAGGTTTTGTATTAGTTATGTATTCCAGTGTGTAGTTTACAAGAGGGAATTTAGTGGTAGATTTTTTTATACTTGCAGAAAAATTCACAAAACCCCTGACCTCCCTCTATGTAGTTGTAACTAATATTTTGTTCTTTTTTTCTCAAATATGAGGCAGAAAAAGAACAAGAGAGTTCATGATGCAATAACTACATCATGTATAACAAAGCCATCTCACCACAAACTCCACAACTGAACCCTCATAATAGCTATTTTTCAGTAATAGTCATATTTCGGCAATAAGATGGAGAATTCACAACTAAATAGTGAAGAGGAAAGGGTGTTCATGCAGCTTATATTACAAGCTGAACTCAAAACAGGTGGCATTCACTTTTCTCAACACTGTGAGAGCAAGCAACTGATTTTTGGGGATAGCAGTTCTATAGCAACAAAAAACTTAGAAATGTGGCAGTACAGAAGTGTGTAAACATGTAACAGGGGAGGGAATAAGAGTGTGCTTGCAAGTGGAGATTGCCAAGTTGTATCCTCCAGAATATTCACTGCTGAAAGCTATGTGCGCATTAAAATTTCTTTTTGTTTGTTTTTGGGGTTTTTTTTGCCCTGGCATAACTGTATCAGCAAGGCCCCGTGGGCACAATTTAGGTTTGTGGTCTATAAAACAAATTTTTTCCTGTCAGAATAATGTTTCGGCTGAGATGGGTAAAAAAATCACACACCCTAAACTCATAGATCTCTCCACACAGAATGTAGCTCTAATTTTGGCTTAGCTGGAGTAATTAAAGTAGGCGTGGTAGATACACTGATGGAAAATCTCTTTCAGTTTCTTGTTTTTCTAAAACAGTGCTGCCAGCAGAGCAAATTTGCAGAATCTCTTTAGTGGATAGAAACAGGTTTATAATGCAGCTAAATATGAAATGTTCATTGTAGGTATATTGGATTATATTGCTAGTGAAGGATACATGCCTTGAAAAACAACATGCCAAGAAGAACTAAGGAGTTACAGTGAAAACCAAATTATCCATGAGCTCCTCACATACTGCTGTGATTAAAAGGGATAATGCAATCCTTGAACATATGGACTGTGAACTCCAAAATTAGAGAGGATTTGCATTATATAGTAAAGAAATTATGCAGTTCTTCCAGAGCTAAAATATATTTAATAGCAAGGATGATTAATCATAGCAATAACCTAACAAGGGATGTGATGGTATCTCCGTAATTTGAAACATGTACACAAGATGAGTTGGTTTTAACCAAAATAGTTCAACAACAAAAAGTTATGACCTGTTCATGCATGTCAAAGCAACAGGTCATGCTCATTGCATCTAGCTTTAGAAATGGAATTGAACACCAGCACTGAACTACTCACTTTCCAGGCTCAAATGGTACCTCTTGCAGTTTTCAAAAAATCCAGTGAGGAGTGAGGTATATCTGCCTTAATTACAGATGGCTAAAAATTAGACATGTGATAAGTTATCCATTGAACGTTCCCAGTATGATCAACAGTAAGAAATATGCATCAAAAGAAGGCTGCTCATCTCAGCTGAAAATACATATCTCAGATCAAATTAATTGCCCTCTGGAGGTGACTCTTCTCTTTTACTGTGATAGGGACCTGAAGGATTAACTTCCAGTTTTAGGCAAGGTAGATGAATCCTTTCAAAGCTGTAAATTCAGCAGGGTGAAGGGCTTCAATATTTTACATTTTATATACTTATTTTGCTTTATCTTTGCATATAGGATACAAGATTTTATGCTCATCAATAAGGAAAATATGCAGAGATACTCTTTTTCATAGGAAACTGCACTGCTTGCTACCACTCTCCTCCCATGGCAGCAGTGTCTACATCACAAACCCACTTTCATAATTTTCTCTCCCAGTGACACAGACACTGAGGATTAAAGGCTTGATTTAAATCCCATTAAAATGGGAAAGACTTGCACTGACTTTAATGGGATTTAGATTGAGTGCAGAGGAAGCTGAATGCTGAACTGCTGTCAGATTTGAAGTACAGGGGGTATTAAAGGGCAAACTAATAATGCTTCTGTTATATGTTAAGCACCCATTCTTCAGAGAGACCTGCCATGCTGGTCATTCAGTCTCATTCAGGATGACTAAAGTAATTCAATGGGCAATGAACAAAATTATTAATATAGTTGCTATTTGTCTTCCAGTCTTGTAATCTTTGTTACATTCCAGTAGAGTAAGATAGTATTTAAGACATGATATGTTTACTAGATAACATCAACAGTTTATTTGATAATATACCTTTTGCCATCTGTTACTGTCAATGAATGTCTGTCTTCTATAGATGCATGCTTGGTTCAATTTGCAGGCCAATGGAAACATGTAGGGCTATATTAAGCCTACCAGTTGTAGTACCTACTGTGGCATCCAAAAACTTCTGTGGACTGTAAGCACCTATATATATCTGGAAAGTCCCTAGGTACCTGCACACAAAGAGAAACCCAGTAGGAGTTGAAAGGTGCCTAAGCATCACTGAATAAATATATGGAAAACATAGGGTTTAGTTCATTATCATAGAATCATAGAATTGGCTGTGTTGGAAGGGACTTCAGAGATCATCAAGTCCAACCCTTGATCCACTACTGCTGCAGTTACCAGACCATGGCACTGAGTGCCACATCCAGTCTCTTTTTTTTTTTTTTTTTTTTTATGTGTCTGAGGGTAGGACATGGGTTTCATGAAGTAGTCAGAAAGTGGGAGCTTTGGTTTTCAAGTCAAGTCTTTCTTTTTATAAAGTGTTTTTAACCCATAGTTACTATTTGATATAATCACTACCGTAGGAAAGAAGATGCAGGGACAGTCAGTCTTCACTTGCTGTTAAAACTGAACCACTCTGAAGGGATGAAGGTGAGAGTCACAAAATGAAAATGAGGAAACACTTTATCCTGTGGGGGTGACTGAGTACTGGAACAGGTTGCCCACAGCAGTTGTGGAGTCTCCCCCATTGGAAATATTTAAAATCTATCTGGACGTGGACTTGTTTGAGCAGGGATGGTAGGCCAGGTGACCTTCAGAGTGCCTTCCAACCTCAGCCATCCTGTGATTCTGTGATAAAAGACGAATTTTGTGGGCTAATGGGGTGTCCACCAGGCCCTGGATTATGAATCTTAGTTAGAAGATAAATTTGTGGAAGGAAGGCATCCTGGGTTTGGCTGAGCTCTGCTGGGACTGTTTATGTTATGGTGTGTTGGGAAGTGGGGAATCACTCATCTTATCTCTGTTCTCTCAGGCTAAGGAACTTCACATTATCTTCCTGTGTTACTCTGCACATGAACAGTATCTCACTGACTTTTCTGGGATTGATTTGTAGTGTCATATCGGGTATTGTCAGTACCCCCATCATACCTGTAAGATGCTAATGTCACTAAGGTTATAGCTTAGTTAGTTTAATTGGGCCATGGGCTATTTCCTGGTTCTAAAAACTGGTGGCAGAGATGGTCCAAGATCCAAAACATGCCCTAATAAAGCTAATAAATAGGCAGTAGTAAAAGCCTACTATAAAAGAGTCTAGTGTTTGACCTCACTTGCTGTTTCTACTCTTACTAGTATAGATGTTCCCATATGCTACATTTAGGCATAGAAACTAAATGTGTCTGTAAGCATTTGCTAGCATGGAGTGGCCTATAGCCGTAGAGCCGATTTCCCTTCTCTCACGAGTAGTGTGGCTGCCCTAGGTATACATGGAGTGGTGCCTGTCCAGTGCTGACATCTAGTAAGTGTTTTTTTAAGAATTCTGATTTGCATGGGCCAAAACAGCAATGAAGACCTAATAATAATTTATAACTTTACGCCTAGCAAGTACTGTATGGGTTTGAGTCCTGTGCTGGGAGTAGACAGTGAACACCTCCTTTTCTTTTTGTGCTATTCCTTTAATGGGAAAGTAAATATGGAACATGTTGCATGTGGGACACGTTCTCAGTGAAAGTGCAGTCGATCTCTAGTCATGCTGCAATTAAATCTAGATTTTATGGGCATAATATTGGGCTATCATTCAGGATTTACATGTTGAGTCTTGGGTGAATTTTCAAAATTCTCTTAAATCTTCCATAATTAAGTTCCCAGGCAGAAAATTATGCCATGCAGAAGCAACGTGGCCAGTGACAAATATGTGTATTTCCAGGAATTCTGAGGAACAGTAAAAATCCAACATAAACTTGTTGGCTGCCTGGAGCAGGGCAAAGTAGTGTGTAATGTGTAGCCTGGGATGAAAAGGTCCTCTGCCTTAGAGTAGGAACCCTGGCTGCTGCCTGTGGACTGCTCTGCAACATTATTGAAAGACCAAATGCCACTATAGACAGGATATTGCTGGCTTTATCAGTAAGGTGATAAGAGCGTAGTTTCCCTTAGCTGCAGAGTATAGGTTTTCTCAGAGGTTGTGCATGGTGTCCTGGAGAAATGTATATACAATGTATGCATTGACTACATTTATAATTTGGGACTGAAAATACCCATCATATCATACTGCCAATAGATGCTAATTATGCTGTTTGAAAGAGTCCAAAGAAAAAGCATACTGAGAACACATAATGCTTTCCACACTCCTTGTTAAAAATTAAAAAATATTAAACAAGTCTATGTAAAGGAAAAGAACATGTGTGCAATTCTAAGTTTTAAATTTAAAACGTTCTTTATTGCATGTTTTGGTTAAGAGTTGGAAAAAGAGAATAGATTGCACTGGAAATTAAATTAAATTGAATTTAAATATTGAATATATTAAAAGATAAGATTAATATTAAAAGATAAGATCAATATTGAAGATATTAAAAACCCTGGACTTTTAGAAAATCTTCTAGGAAACATTTTAGAAAATCTTCTAAGTGCAGAAGAACATACAGACATGAGTAGCAAGACAGAAATCACAGAATTATAAGGCAATCTTTCACATGACAGTAAAACATTTCATCCTTCAGCAACCTTAGATTTGTGGGTATACATGCCACTATTAATACTGACGTGTCTTTGCTGTCTATACCACATTAAAAATCTGAATTTAGAACTAATTCCCAGACTGCCTCACATGCTGCAGCTCAGTGAATTTTTGCTTTTATTCATTCACACATGATAAAAAATGCAAATAGCAATGAAAAACTACTCGATTTATGAGATTAATATTTCTGGTGACTGGCTTACAATGACCTTGCCCTTCTAGTTCTAAATAAAAACTTGAATAGATGCTATTTAGTCATGGAAAACAAACCCAGCTTTTCGGTGATGACTTTTGTGATGGGTTGATGAGGCATCCTCTTTAAGTACGAAAAAAGATAGATTTCATTGGTTTCTTTTTCTTTACATTCAGGGCTTTGCATAATTCAGCAAGGAGGAATTAATGAGTGCACTCAATGCTCATGCAAGCTGGTGACTGCTTCATGTCAAATGCAGACTTTAGAGCAGGAGTCAGAATCCAGCCTCCCACATTCACAAGTGAGTGCCCTAATTGCTGGAGAAGAGTAATCACATTTCTGCTTGTTCTCCAGACTAATCAATCTTGCTTGCACTTTCAATTTTTGTATAGTGGCACAGATGAACAGCAGGGAGGAATGTTCCTTGCTTCTTCATATCAGCAGCTCACAGGCTGATGTCTGGTACACTTTTTTGAGGTGAGAAAATGTAAATTGATGTTTGAAAACAGTTCACCTCCTTTTTAGAAGTTACTATATATATGTTGAGTTACTGTATGAAGGGCTGGAAGGGAATAAGTCAGTTAATAACCTTTTCTGAATAGTAAATACGGTTTTGTTATATTTTTTTTTTCATAATAGATGCCCTGGTTTTGAATTTTAGAAGGAAGATGATCAAGACTGCTGTATCTTCATAGAGTTTATGCTTTACAAGTGTGTTGTGTGTGCACAGAATCTACCTGCCAGACTGGGCTTCTTGGAAAAATAGTCGTAATATGAAATCCCACTTATGTATAAACACAAGACACCTGCTAAGCTGCTTAGCTATGCTAAAATGGTAGCAAACTTGTGTGTGCTTAGAAGCAAACTACCACACAAGATGCACTGGTACAGACATACGACTGTATCCAAAATGTCACCATGAATATAGATAGAGTGGTCAGTAAGTGGCAAAAGGAGATTTGTGGGAGATGACCCCCAGACATTAGCAGGATTTCTTGCCAGCCACCACATTGAACACATCAACTATGGCACAAAAAAAGGGGCACTGGGAAGAGCAGGCAGAGTGCAAGACATCTCAGGTAATTTTAGTCACCTGTGTTTAAGCAACTGAAAACCACCATTTGGGCTTTATAATGTCTGATACCTAAAGAGAGTATTTGTTAATTAATCTATTGTGTTCCTGATTTCTAGCCTTGCTTGAAGTACCAAGTAACTATGTGTGCAAAAAACATGGCTCTAGATTTGGCTCTTAGTCCTTGGTCTTGTAAGATAGTCTCACAGACAAATATTTTTAAAAACCCTGAATTTAATACATTTATTCCCATGTCTAAAATGATTCATGTTCTCAAGGCTTCCTACAACGAACCGTAGGCCTAGTCTGACTTGTTCTTCCTCTTCCCATTTTTCTTTTAAGTATCCTAGATGATGGTTGACACTTAGAACCAGAAATCCAGACACATTGACATCAAAAGCAATTGTAATATGTATGTGGTAACAAGGGTGGGGTGCAGAGTGGAAGGAAGAGGAGCACTTTGAAGATGTCATGATAACTCAGGCATGTTTAGATTCAGTAAATAGGTGTGCCTTTTTCTGTATCCTGCTCATCTGCAGACTAGGATGTTTGAAGAGAGGGAAAAATGAAATGTTATTTCCAGTAAAGGGGAGGAGACTTAACAATGATAAAATCATTATGAAAAAACAAACAGTGGAGAGAACATCAGAATTTTTAGCCAGGCAGTAAGTCGGGGAAAAAAAAAATCTGAAATAAATTGCTTCATTTAACAGTTTTCAAAAGTAATTTATTTGTGGCTGAATTTTATAAAAGCTGTTCAATAAATACAAGGCTAGAACTGAATGATGTTTTCTGCTATCAGTTTGGTTATTTGCCAGCAATGTGATTGAAATTAACTGGAAATTTCACTTTGCAAATACAACATTCAGTGAGTTAAAGCTTAGCTGGTAACAGATAGACCAAGACCCCTGTAATCCTGTGAGATTTTGTCAGAGGTATATAACAGAGCCCATCTGCTGAGGTGGCCTCTGCTGTATCATAGAACCAAACCCAGGGGGCCAGTGAATAAGTCTCCCCCAATCATTGCCAACCATGACAGCCTCATGGTCCTAATAAACTGAGACCCAGGCTGCTCCTGGAGAAAGTGCATGAACAAGGGTTTGATAAAGATTCTTCATCTTTTCTGGCAAGGGAATAGGAGAAGCCATTCCCAAGTAGATATCAACCACAAAATTGGCAGTGATGGTCAGTAGAACACATCACTTAGTGACACATTTTTAGCAATAGGGTAATAGCATGCTAAAGGAAGGCCAGGAACAGTGATTTTTCACAATGACAATGCTCACCTGTAACTGCAGAGAGTTTCTTCCAATTCTATCATTCTTCAAAACTTCCAAGACTGCTGGCAAGGTGAGGACAACCAGAAATCACCACAATCACTGCTGAAGTGGTTGTGCACTTATCTCCAGCAATATGGACAGCCAGTAGGACCACAGGGAGGGGACGCAACTGGTTCAAGGCCATTAGTATAAGAGTAATTTTTAGTTTGCAGATGTTTTCAGAGGCTTTTTCCACACAAAAAGAAAACTGATTCTGCTTTTTTATGAAAGCTGAGTACTTATCCCATAATCCAGATGACAAAGCTGTAGATTCAATATATTACCTTTGTCCGAGACAATCTCAACTCCTACCTCTCATCTGGCTCAAAACCTATGTTTGGTATATTCTCATGACATTTCATTCTCCCAGATGAAATAATATTTTATTATTTAATAGAAGATGAAGCAGTGTCAAGAGACATTGAGAGAAAGTATCAGAATACCCCAGGTGTCTAGAGGTACATAAAGAATTTAAAACATCAAAATAGATTTAAAATTATTTGTTCCGCTATTCCACATATATGGGCACATAGTGTGTTGGGAGTGGTGGTGCTGGGACGTAACTTGGAAAATGTTTGGTTGGTGGCAGATCTACCTTTCCCAGTTTTGCTCTAAGTATTGCAAATTTGAGCTTGAGCTGAAGACACACATTCACTGAGTTTCAGTGGTTTGCTTCCTTCCAGCTGTTTTTTACCACCTTTATACCATTTGCTGTCCTATATCCTGCCAGTAAAGTGATTTGTGAGTACTCCATAACCCATTTCAAGGAGAATTACTTGGACTTATTTCTTTAGTTTAAGGAGTTTACCTGGTTTGCTTGGTCTGAAGTGGATTAGGAAACACTAATATAAACTGTTCTTTTAGCAGTATTGTAGAAATGTTAAAATCTTTGGCAGTGCCTTCCGTGGCAGGCCCTCACTCAAAGGCACAGGGCAGTGATCTCCAGGGACAACTCATCAAAGCACAAGAGGACCATCTGGATGTGCAGGAAACAGCAGGTGTGGCAGGCAGCCAACTTGGCTGAACTGGGAACTCCTGGCTGAGCTCAAACACAAAATGGAAATACACAGAAAATAGAAGTGGGGATGGACTAAGGAGGAGCATGGAAATCATTGCTTGGGCTTGAAGGGACGAAGCAGGGAGAGCCAGAGCCTGGCTGGAGTTCAAACTGATGAGTAATGGGAAAGGCAACTAGAAGAACTTCTATAAGTACATTGGGAGCAAAAGGAAAACCAACAAAAATGCAGATTTGCTGCTGAATGAAGTCTTGATTATGGAGGATGTAGAAAAGACATTGACTCAGTGTCTGTTTTGTCTTGGCTCTTAGTAGCAAGGTCTGCTTTCAGGCTTCCCAAATCTCTGTGACAGAGTCTGGGGGAGAGAAAGGTTGCCCCTGGTAAAGGGTGCTCATATTAGAGACCAGATAAGCAAACTGGACTTACACAAGACCATGGGACTAGAAAGAAATCATCAAAGATTGCTGAGGGAGCTGGTTTATGTCATTGTGATGCTCCTCAGCATCATCTTTGAAAGGTGGTAGTAAGGGCAGGATGTTCCTGAAGATATGAAAAGGACAAATCCCATGTACATCTTCAGAAAATGCAAGAAAGAGGATCTGGGAGACTTCAGGGCAGTCTCACCTCAGTCTGTTGGAAAGTTATGGAGCAGAATTTCCTGGAGACCATTTCAGGCACATGGAGGACAAGAATGTGGTTTACCCAGGTTAAGTCGTGCCTGACCAAGTCTGATAGCCTTCTCTGATAAAATGACAGGCTGTGTGGTCAAAGAGAGAGCAGCGGGTGTCCACAAGTCCTGAAAAAGGAAAGGGATCTTTGGAGGTACCAGTATGTAGGTGAGAGTATAAAAAGGTAAAAGGGATATGTATCATGTAAATTTTCTAAAACCTATATTACTCCTTTAAAATAAATAAAATTACTGTGTTGACAGATTTCATGTCTCAGAAAAGATGAGGGGGTTTAGTTTGCTAAATTTATTATTTGGGGCTGAGTAAGTGCTTATGTTTCAATTTTTTCTCCATTTTTCTTATCAGTTTACTGTCACGTCATCCTAGTAAGTAACAGCTAACAGTGTAGCTATTCTGTTGTAAGGATCTCAGATTTTCTGTATATGCACATCCTTTTCTCAAAATAAAACATTCCAGGTTTAAAAAACCCTGTAGTTTTAGTTTTAGGAAAACTGCTTTTGAAGCTGCAAATCTGAGGCAGATGTAGCCTCACTTATAGATAGAGGTGTGAGAAGAAAATGTTTCAGAATCTGAAACAGATATGTTTCAGGAAATATTACAACATTGGAAAATCATAGTGCTGTCTGACTTTAGTTTTGGTTTTATATGATTTTAAAATTGCAACTATGTAAAAAAAAAAACAAAAAAAACCCAACCCAACATATTTTGCCTCTATAAATAAGGCTATTGCATTTTTTGTTTCTCTTCAATGTAAAATTCAATTTCCAGACAAAAGTTCAGGTACAGGATTAGGTAAGATAATATCTATTTGTGAATAATTTATCTATTTGTAGAGCAGCTGCAAGATATCTGCAGTGATATCCCTTCAACCAAACATCCAAATCTGAGCTATTCCCTTTAAACTTCCTTCACTGATGAAGGATGAACTTTATTGTTGGAGAGTAACAGATCCCCTCTTCTGTTCTAATCTGGATCCCCAAAATAGGTTAAATGTACCTCAGTGTGAGAGTGCCTCTTTTTCTCCACTGCCTAAAAAGCTAACCTAAAATCTGGCTATTCAAAATGTAGGTATCTCTACTGCAGATATCTCAGGTTAGTGGGGATGAATTCCCTTTGGTGTGTCTGGCCATTGTCACCATCCTGGTCTGCCATGATGCCAGTGGTGAGAAAAGAAGCTGGCATGAAAAGCTAACAGGAAGAACACCAATGTCTCCAGTCAGAACAAATGAGATATCTAACCCTTGAAATTAAAGTTTGCAGAGGTGCTACAGGAAATGTGTGTTCTGGAAGCCTAAATACATGGAGGCAAGAAATGGAACTGAATGATACTGAGCCCTTTCCTGGGATCAGACAGCAAGGTAAGTTGAAGCTTCCAGATAAGTGTCCAAACATGCACACCAAAAGCATCTTCTTACCAACAAACATAGTAAAAGCAAATCAAATACTCTATGAGAGATTTTGTTTGGTTGGTTGGTTTTGTTTTTTTTTAATTTGTTTGTTTCTTCCTGCCATTGCCTCAAAGCAGGAAATAAATCTAAATAAAAACCTGGCCTTTTCCTTTTTTTCCTTACAGAGGTGAAAAAATGTTTTAATCATGGAAAAAACATTACATTTTGTTAAAAAGGTCCACAACTACCTTTTAATGGAACTAAAAAAATTGTCTTTATGTCTGACACTGGTCTTGTGTATGCTGTTATGGAGCTATTGAATGGCACGGACTTGTGAGTTCAGTTCCTCTGTCTTAGCACAACAAACCTATGTGTCTTTGTCTCCTGCCATGATGGTGGTGCTATAGCATGGTTGTTTCACTGCTTCTGTCCAAAGCAGTGGTGAGTAGATCCTTTTGAGTTTCTTTGCTTCTGTGCTGGTCCACTGCCAGATGGCTGAAGTGACAGGATGCCTGATTCCTCTGAGAGGAATTCCAGGCAATCTGCATCTCTTAGTTGTATGCACATTACTGTATCCTATCATTCAATGTGATACACATATACAGTTAGAAGAAACAGTATGAAAATAAATATTAATTTATGATATTAATGATAACTGGGACCTACTAAGAAATATTTAACTGGATGTTGAAAAAGCTACAGTTCTCCAAAGGAGACAGAGGGTTGTATCTAAGAAAAGAAGCAGTATGGATGTAAGAGAAATCAGGGAGGAACAACTAATAAAAAAGAGTTATATCAGTGAACAGCATAGAAGGCAGCATATACAGAAAATTAATGAGGGAAGATTAAAGAATGAAAAAGGAAGTCTGCAACCATCTGAGTTAAAGATAAAGTATTTTCTGAGTAGATCCAAACAAAACTAACGCTAACAATAATAAAGGCTATTTGACCCTAACAGCATTGCAATGGCTGACACAGAAAAAGCAGAATCATTCCCTAAGTATTTCCATAACTGTAGTATGAACTGGGGAGAAAAATGAATTATGTCTTCCTGTTGGGTGATGATGATTTAATATCCTCCAGTCGTGCTAAGGATAACTAGCAGGTGCAAGACAACACATGGTTTTAGGTTAGCAGTTCCAATAATCTTGCATCCAAACCCTTGTCAAGATTAGTGTTGAGATTAGGATAAAGAGGCTCTGGTTTTGGTTTTCAAGAAACCTTGGAATTTCCACTGGAGTTTTATGTCATTGTATTAAACCAAAACATTGATTAAAACAAGAAAAACATGGATAAAAAACCAGACCTGAATAATGGAAGTCAGGCAAGCCAGATCACAGTATTATTCCAAATAACAGATGCATTTGCATACATTGGTTAATAAATATTAAGCAAGCTTAATATCGCTAATTTCAATAAATTAAATTAAGAGAAAAATATTTTTGCAAATTTAATGAATATTTTGAATGAAAATCCAGCTTTCATTCTGAAAAACTTCTGGTAGAGATTTGACTTACATGACATCTTCATTAACTCAGGATAGAAAAACAGATCAGTTACACTGATTAAAAACTGTTTATTCTCATACATAATTGTAAATAACACTCTATCAGGGTCTGGTTTGATTATGGTTTCCATGAAAAGCTTGAGGACGTATTTTTGGCTCTATGTCATCATGCATTTTTACCAGTGACTGGGGAAAGGGACATAACATTTTTGTCTGACAAAATTTGGTGATGACATAAAGATAACTGGAGTAAAAAAATAAGAAGAGATGGATAAGCAATAAAGAATGTCCAGGGACACTGGTTAAGCAGTAGTAGACAAACAGATGGCATTTCTGTATGGCCAAATAGAGGGTCTTACATCTAGGATCAAAAAGATGGAAGAGAGGACTTTTCTGTGAAATAATTCTGAAGAGGGAACATTATAACCTTTTATTGAGACTACATGGACAAAAAAGGGCAAATGCTATCCTTAGGTGTATCCACTACAGAGGAATAGAAGGTTAAGACATTGCTGCATTTGGCAGAGAAGCAAATGCTACTGGAATAGTGTGTCCAGTTCTAGTGCTCAGAATGCATGATGGATGTGAATAATTTGGAGAAGGGTCAAAGAAAAGCCATGGGAATATTAAGGACCTGGAAAGTCTCCAGGAGTACAATCTACTTAGTTTATCAACGTGATGACTCAAGGATAATTGGTCACAGTACACAAAAGCAGGACAAATAGCAAAGGGATGTTAAATCCAGCAGTCAGAGGTTTGACAAGCTCCTCTGTCCAAAAGGTGAAGCCAAAAATGTAAAAAAAAAAAAAAAAAAAAAAAAGGCACTTTTTATTTCTCAACAATCCATTACATTAATAGCTAAATTGACTCACCAAGGAAGTGTGATGTCACTAGCAGCTATTAAACCTACACTGGACATTTCACTAAAGACAAGTTTTAAGTTTCAAGGAAACTACTTAACCTGAAGCAGAAGTAACCCTGTGGAACTTTGTGGAATCTCTCATTGATACGATCAGACTGAAAAAGGTAATTTCAGCCCTTCTGCCCTTTATCTATGACTTTATCAACCTTCTTCACTGTGCTCTTAGCAAGCTGGTATGTGTATATACACAGCACAACATAGGAATGGTACTACCTTAGACCTGACAAACAGTACAGCAATGCTGTTCTGGTGATGAGCTCAAGCTAATCAACCATGTCATGCAAAAGGGACAATCAATCATATGTAGTAATGGTTTCCTACACAAATCAGGGCAGTGCAGCTGTTTGATGTGTGCACAGTTGAATATAGACTCTAAGCAAGCACCTTTCCATATACCAAAAAAAAAAAAAAAAAATGGGTGCAGTAAAGTGCTTCTTTAATGAAAGTAAAGTCATTACTGTAATTTGCATTGTATTTTAAATTGTTTTATGTATCCTGAAACTTAGAGATAGCTGAGGCCTTAGAGGGTGTCTCGTTCCCTTAATATACTAGCCACACTACAACACAGTATTCCTGGTTTTCTTGGCTGTTTTTTGGCTCTGGTGTGTGTGATGTTCTTACTTGTATCATTTAATGAGAAACACTGAACAGAGGGCTTATTGGGACATTATTTGTACTGAGAAGAGGAAATGGATGACAAGAAAATGGATAACTTTTCTGTAAAAACTGTGAAATAACAAAAATCTGATGGAAATTTTACACAGTTATTCATCATTGTTTATTATCTCAGTCAGGAGGCAACACTCTGCACCAGAACACCTCTGACTCTTTATTTACTCCAAATAAATATTTGCAACGTGCAAGTAATTATTTGCATTACTGGATCTCATCCCTGGAATGTTCCAGACACATTCTCTGATTCCATGATACCTGTGTGGGCTAAGGTCATATATTACATGTTCTGCCTCAAACAAGTGTTTCCTAGATATTCTAGTCACTTGGAACTTTACAACATTGTTCTAAAAAGCTTTCCCCACATAAATAAACAATCCCAATACATAAATATGCAATAACAACCCAAAATTAAAATTATAGCTCTCTCTATAAGTGCAAGTGTAGAAACACTTCAGTGATCTGGAAAATAAAAGGGAATTACAAAAAAATTAGAGAGGAGAGAAGGCTGAGGATGGGTATAAAATGAGTGAAAGTATATGTAGGTTAAATCGAAATGGGCTAAGGGAGTAATCTGTGTCTAAATTTTAGATGACTCATGATTCGGTCTTCCTGGAGAGCTTCTCTCTCCACCTACTGCACTTTGATTCAGAGCAGCGGGGTGGGGTTTGATTTTCTTCCCTTGCTGGAATTTGCTCAATCATTTTCGGTGGTTTAAAGTAAATTAGCTTTGGAGAAACCTAAATCCATCTCCTTTTGAAGTATTCTCCAACATCTGATGGGGATACTAGTGTGTGAACTTCAGGGTTCCACACCATCACACAGTGCACAGTGCATATCTAACAGACATACACGAGTTAAAGGCCACTGGTAAACCTTGTGTCACCCCAAAGTGGTTCTTGTGCTCTAATAAGGGACATGTGCCATGACCACCAGGGCTGCTGTGCCTTTTAATGCCTGAGGACCGTGAGCTGCAGGATGCACATAGCAAATGACTGCATCAGAAACTATTCTCATTTTTTTGTTCCAATAGCCTTTCTGTTATAGTTTAAGCAAGCGAGTAAGCTGCCCATGTGGTAGCCCTGAGAATAGCTTTCCAAGATTTCCATAGTAAAACCATGTTATGTGACCCCTCCTCTCCCTGAAGACATACAACAGTGGCTGGGCCACTGACATATTTGATTTACATGAGGCAGGAATAAGAACTGACTAAGAATTCATTTTTTTCTGAGACTTCCGATCTTGTCTCAAACGATGTCATGAACACTCTGGAGATCTATCTAGAAAGTAATCACTGTAAGGTTATTCCAAGCTATCTCTGTCAAGCTGGTAGATCATTTCAACTAAGACCTTGAATCTGTGACAGTACTTCCTGTACTATCTGTTCAGTACTTCCACAGTTGACTTGATTATAATGCAATTCAATGAATTGCATATGAAATGGAAAATGGCATCAGAATTCAAAGCTGTCTTGATGAATCAAGAAACCAATGAGGCAGTCTGCAGTCCAGCATGAAACTTTATAAAGGTGCACTGCTATAAGCAGAAAAGATCTGGGGGTGGTAACAGATCTGTGTGAAAATGCTATTTAACAATAGCCTCATTCCGGGACATATTCAAAGGAGAGTCATACATATGATAAATATTTTGTAGGGTTCCAGTGTGAGATAATATTGATTATAATACCTTTCAAATACTGGGTGGTAGTTTGTCAGTGTCTATTTTGTGCCTGTTACAGCAAAATAACTCACAAGCTGAAGTATTTACACTGCAGTTGCAACAAATCTATAATCCTGCATTACACAGATGTCTGCTGTTGGTTTTAATGTGGTGTGTATTTTAAGGAATAACTTGAAAAAACATACTGGCATAGATGAGGTGAAGGAACTGACATGCCTTGTCAGGTAGGGAGCCTTGAAGAGAAAATTTTTAATCAAAGCAGACAGTGTGTGCCCTCCTCTTGTTTAATTCCTGTTAAGGAACACATCTGCTTATCTTCATTAACTATACTTGACATCTGTACATAAATGATGTGTGTTTCACAACTTCCTTCCTGCTGTTCAAGAAGCCCAAGGAAATCAAAGGTTTCTGAGCAACAGAATTACTATTTCAAGGTCACTCTAAATGCATACCATGAGACAAAATGGAGGGCAGTGTATACATTATCACTAGTGTCCCCTTACAAATAAGACACTCTTTTGCTTCTTACCCTTCTGAAGATGTACTGGGTTCATCATATGTAATCAAGTTATAGAAAAAAATTATTCAGAAAATCTTGAAAGATCATTGCTTCATATTTACTCCACAATAAGTTAATGCAATGAGAGACCCAACCACAGCTTGATCCCTGTTGAAAGATATACTATTGTACAGAAAGAAGATGAGCAGATGTTGAGTATTTATTTTAAACTAAAAGTAAACATACCTACAAAATATTGCTAGCACTATATCTGACATGCATTTGGCCACAATGGGATAAAATAAAAAAAATAAAATAAATCAATGAAATATGAAATTCAATTTGTTAATCTCTCATAAAACCAGCGTGTCAACTACATCATAGCGCTCCCATGGTGCCCTTAGAAATTTTACAGCCCTGAAGGGCCTTTTCTAATAAAGTCCTGTCAGTTCTCATATACATCAACACATCTGTGCCTGGCAAATTTCCATTGACTTCAGCTGCCCAGCATTTCCACAAGGAAGTTAGTTTTGGTGTACTGTAAGACAAGCTTTCAAAAATGTCCACTGATTTTTGTTGTAAGTACATCTGTTCCTACTCAGTGCTCCATCAGTTCTTAATCTGTAACCTCCCAGAATCTTTTCAGTCAAAGAGAAGTGACTAAGGAAGCCTTGACCTACACTGAAATAAGAACCGGTAATGAAAAAAATGGGATCTCCACTTTTTCCTAATGCAGTAACCTCTCTGTCTGAGCATATGCCCATTCTCTGACAGTGGCAGCTTCTCTAGGTTCACACAGGAATAACACACATGCTAGAACAGATTATATTTAAATAACAGAATTGTTGAAGTTGGCAGAGACCTTTGGAGATCATCTACTCCAACCCCCCACAGGGTCACCTAGAGCAGGTTGCTCAGGGCTGTGTCCTGTCTGGTTTTAGGCATCTCCCAAGGATGGAGACTCCACAGTCTCTCTGAGCAACCTGTTCATTTTCCATTAAAGAAAGTTTTTCTTACATAGGAAATTTTCTGTGTTTCAAGTTGTGCCTGGTGCTTCTTGTCTGTTCACAGGGCACCCATCTCTGTTTTCTCTACTCTTCCCCATCAGGTATTTATACACAAAGGTGAGATTCTGTCTGAGACTTCTTTTCTCCAGGCTAAGCAGCAGCTGCCTCTTTGCCTATCAGGTGCTCAAAAACTGTATCTTGGTAATGAAACACATTCAAACCTAGTATTGTCAGTTCTTCACTGATTCTTCCAAAGAAACACAATCAAATTCAGTTTATTTTCTCTCCCTCTTTTACTTCAAAAACTTCACCGGTTAGAAAACATACTATTAGGAATTCTGAAAATTCTGATATTAAGCAAAAAAGTTTTCTGGTTTTAATTTATTTTTTTTTTTAATAAATGGTGATGATCTCGTCATACTTGTACAGCCTAAAGGTTTGAAAGCTTAACTCTTGCTTTAGTAAGTAGTTACATACCACTTAGGATCCACCTGCACAGATGGAAGCAGACTGGTGATAGAGTCTGTTCAGTATCAGACTCTGTGCAACAAAAAAACTTAATCACAGACTGCACCCAAGATTTGAATTGAACAGAAGTTAGCATGGGTTTCTCTTAAAGCAATGCAAATACCTTAGCCTGAGCTCTGCACTCCTGGCTTTCTGCTCTCAACCTGATACAAATGCCTAATGCCTATTGGAAGTATTTGAGTACTATTTAATGGATTCCTGATCATAATAAATCTTTCTAACTACACAAATAAAAGAAACACTAAAATTTAAAAGCCTTTTAAAACCTATGTTTATAAAACTCCTTAACACTGTAAAAAAAAGGAGTGATTTAGATCCATTCAACACGGGGTTAACATATACTGAAAAGAGTGTTAAGATAGTGACTTTACATTTTGCTTTTTGTTCTGAAACACCCCTTGTATGCCTGACAGACTGACCAAAGATTTGGAAGGCTCCCCTTTCCTAGTGTTGGAATACAATCACCTCCACTGTGAGACAGAGCAGAGGTCCCCGTGCAAAGAACAAAAGTGCGGAACAGGGCAGCGCTCTCCCGAGCCTCGCTGTGCTTGGTAGGAAGAGAGAGGAACAGAGGAAGCAGATTGTAATTATTTAAACTGGAACATGGCCAAAAGCCCACGGTTGGTAATCCTGCTCTTTTTTACAGGAGTGTCATGAAACATGATAGTACTCCAGGTTTTACAACTCATTGGAAAGGTTGGAGTAAATACGGCCAGACCTTGAGTAGGTGGCAAACTGCTATTTCTGTGCGAGGTGTACACTCTTGAGTAGGCAAAAGCACCACTCAGGTCTCAGCAAATCACATAAACTAGAATTTACTGTGATTTTTTTTCCTTCAAACTGTACCTTCTCTATTTGTTTCTGCTTCTTCTTCCATAACCCACATTTCAACTTATGCAATGTACGTATATTTGTTTCTGTATGTGCACAAACAGATAAAAAACACATATATGCATAGGTATGTTTATGGAGTGTTTTAAATATACTTGACTTGTATGTTAATTATTACAGTATAAGTTCATTGTTTTTTAGTTAACTAAGTAACAACTTGTAACATTCTCTTGCATAAATTACGTATGTAAACAAATATCAAATTATCTCACCTGACAATTTTTTCCTATGAAGACATTTGTAAGTGAAATATCTCAGCGTAACACTGGTATACCAAGATCAAATGCTTCTGAGATATTAAACACTAAGTGAGTCGCAAATATTAAATAGTTTGCCATGTTATTTTTTTCTTTAACATGAAGATTGTGTAAAAAGATTTAACAAGAGAATGTTAACAGTTAGTCCTGCAGGAAGTATCTTCACAACCTATGGAGCCAGCTGAAATAGAGCATCAATATAATGGTTCATCACAGGTTTTACAGTCTTTTTCCATCTAGTCTGAAAATACAAAGTTCTCAAATTCTTGTAAAATAAAAAAAGCTTTAATGTTATCATAAAATGGTCATAGATGTCATTAAATATTTAAATTACCATTTTAAAGTTACACAATTATAAAACATCCAATAACAACTGCTCTTTGGAACTCAAGTGTTTCAATATAAATGCCACGTAATAAATGCTTAGACATGTACTGATTAAATTTCATAAATTTGTTATTCAGTGCATATTGCCTGATTTGGCAGTACTTCAGAATTTATTAACAGGTATCCAAGGTAGAAAAACAGCAGAAATATTTCTGTCAGTGCTCAGTGGCTTTTACTATTAATGCTTTTGAACATAAGATTTTAAAATAAAATAGACTAGTCCAATAGCTGTGAAGGCACTCACTATTTACCTGTGTGACATACACAGCTTACATTCCTCAGGTTATGGCATGGAATAGTTGCAATGAACTAGTTGCAGCTCCACCTAACACTAAATACACCTGATTGTTTTTATTAGCTTGGCATTCTTCTCTTCTGCCCCTACAAAGGAGATGTGTTTGCTGAACCTGTCCTTGTGTCCTTCTTGTGGAAAGCATCCTGGGAATTGGCCATTCTTCTTTTTCTTGGTACCTTCAAACAAGCATTTCCTGGTCCCTTCAGCTGACTCCCTCAGTTTCACAAGTGATGCAGTCCTTCAGGCTAACCAGACTTGTGAGCCACATTAATGCAAACTTTGGGAAATGAAGGTCATGAATAGGTAAAAGAGCAACAAACATTGGCCCTCATCCTTCTCCTGCAACAGCAAAAAAGCTGAGTACAAGAACGATTTGGAAAGTTCTGTTTGTGGTTAAGGTATGGTTACCCCAACTCTTACCAGTGCTTCCTTTCAGGTTTCACTTTGTTTTAGGTTTTTAACCCCACTTTTCCCAGGGCACTCTTCTAGGGTGGTTGAAGGGTATGACAACCCCAGTTGTAATTTGTATATAGCCACTGACAGGCATTGTCTCAGTACGAATGTGGGATCTTCCACATTGTTGTTCTGAAATTCTTGATGTGGGCTCACATCTCTGCTCAGCTGCATGATTTAACTAGTTACTAACTCACTGAAGTAAAATTCCTTCCAGATTTCGATATTAGGATGAAATCCTTTACTGTAAGGGTGGTAAGATGCTGAAACAGGTTGCCCAGGGGAGCTGTGGATGCCCCATCCCTGGAAGTGCTGAACGGGGCTTTGAATAACCTGGTCTTGTGGGAGGTGTCTCTGGGCATGCAGGGAGGGTGGAAATAGATGGTTTTTCAGGTCAGTCCCAAACCCAAAATGTTCTATGATTCTATACTACCTACAGAATCTGGACATCTTTAACTTTTTACAGAGATTTCAAGGAGGTTTAAGATACTGATTACTAAGGCAAAGTATTAATTTCTGAAGGTTTCACTTGTAATTATAGTACGATTTTTTTCTTAAGCGGTAGCTTCCTTGTTGAAAAGAAGGAAATAGGACATGGGGGAATGTGCCTTTACAGCGGGGAGGGCGAGCTTTACAGCTTCACAGCTTAATGAGACTGCTTAGGAAAGCTGACAAAAGCAAATGGATACCAGGGTTTTAATGATAGCACTTTTAAATCAGCAATTGCAAGCCACTAAACCACCTGACTGCTGGTTCTCTGTAATACAGTAACCTTACCACTGCTGACTGAGAAGAATGGTGACCAACAGAACACTCAAGAGTCCTTTTGTCTCTCTTGCTGTCCTGATGCAGACACCCGTTCACAGTAGCTTGGATTAGAAAACTGAACAGAACTGCACAGCACGTTTGTGGGAGAAGTTTTGAGCAGACTTTGAGAGCGTGGTGGTCTGAGCAGCAGGCTGGAGGAAGGTACAGGTATAAAGTCAACCACTCTATTATCCAGACCCAGCCACAGGTTGCCAATTGGACCATCCTGCTCCACTACCAGCAATGCCTAAACTACCCATCTCAAGGGTGGTTATAGTGAGTCAGTGTTTGAAGATTGTAAGCTACATATATATCCGTGTTGCTAAGTTCTGGTATGTTTAAAAAACTGTCAATAAGCAGCAGTTAATCCGCTTAGTAAAAGAGCCAAGACTGCAAGAGCCAAGACTGAAGTGAACTGTGGCAAGGGAGCAAGTTATCTGCACTGTGAAGACCACGACCTAGCTGTAGAAAGCTGTATTATCTTAAAGGAAATACTCAAAAAATGTTTATTTGTAATGAGTGATTGGTGAAGACTTTGAGACATAGCATAAGATGAAGGGAAAGGAAGTGAAGAGGCCATGAAAGATTTTAAGTAGAACATTTGCTCACAAAGGATCTCATCTCTACAGGTGTGTTTCTGTTCAAGGAAACTTGAAACGATGAGCTGAAGGTCCTGGGACCATGAAAAAAGACACGGATGCAGGAGGCACTCAATTAAACAGAAGGAAACTTACCTTTTGGAATAAAACAGCAGTAGCAGCAAGCACACTGGGATGTATGGATACTGCAAGCATATAGAGTCACATATTTAACCAGCAGCAGCATAGTTAGTCTGATACTGTTTTCCACTGCTTTAAGAAAGGAAAATTGGAATAAGCACAAAATAACACAGTCAGCATAAAATGGGACGATGCTTTTCCTTCCAGCAGTGAGTGCACAAACTGCTAAACTAATGAACTAAGAGTTTCATGCCTTTTATTTGTGATGTCCCTAACACAGGAGATTTTGTGACTATATATGGGTGCATAGAGAAGAGATTGCAGCTGACATTTTGAGCTAAGACAAACAGAGCAAAGATAGTTCACGACTGATTGTTCCAACAAACACCAGACAATTCTGCAACGTGTATCCAAGTCTGAACTCTCCAGTTTTCAACTAGCTGTGTAAAACCCTCCCACCCAAAAGCTTTGATTTTTAGTTTTGAATTGCTTACTTCTTTTTTACTTCACTGTCACTGTTTAAAAATTAAATTGGAACGCTTTAGAAGAAAAAAGGTCAGACATCTTTTTGTAATGAATCAAAATTACAAATATTTTATTGGTAATTTAGTATGTTTACACTGTCTGAACCACAGAAGTTGTTATTTTAAGTGACCACAGAAGACAAAATATAGAATCATTTTACACAGCTATAAAGAACAATTAAAAATAACCAAACTTCTAAACATTATTTCAGTGTGCAACATTCTCTTGCTAAGCCAGCTGTGTGTTGAAAAAAAGCTTTTTGGGACACTGAAATTCCCCAGCTTAGAGCAGATGCTCCACAACCATTAAATTTGGCATTTGATTGTCTGAGGTGTAGTACCAGTGTATCAGCTCAGTCCACCCAGTCTGAGATGCCTTCTCTTACCTCTGAGAGAGCTGAATGCAGGCAGAATTCTCAGCAGCTGGGGAAGTAAAATCTACCCCCTACCTGAAGGCCAAAACACAGAAATGTGATGCAGTTTCCTACAAGTTTGTTTGGCTTCTTCATTTCATTTCAAGACATTCTGTGTAAACTCTTCAGGCCACTGGGACAGATGACTGACTCTGTCACACCACGCTGGGCAAGAACATCAGACTCCTATAAAGATGCAAGTGCCTCTCTGCAGTTGTTCAGCTACCTGTGAGCCCCTGTTTGAGACTAAAGAGAGCCTTAACCTGTTTGACCCATGAGCTGGATTTACCTTCTTTTCCTAACATTTCTGAACACATTATTTCACAAAAAACCCCCCCAACAGTTTAATTTTTTTTTCTTTTTTTTAATTCAGGTAGCAATGTCAGCTTGTTTTTTTAAAAGAGCTACTGCCGTGCCCTAATTCTGCCCCAATGGAATTTAATGGTTAAACATTCATTCATTGATTTCAGTGAATGGAGAAACAGACCTGTACTGGGGGCTTTAGAAAATGGCTGTGCTGAGCATTAAGAGATTTAATCTTAGCTAGATTGGTGTAAGAGCAGAAATTTTCAAAAATTTCATTAGAGGAAATGAGAACTTCAGTAAAAAAATACTGAAAAAAACCTAAACCCAAACCTATATATTAACTCCAAAAAGTGGGCAGTATATGTGGTCTGTATTTGCAAAACCTAAACATCTGACTTAGCAGGACTTGTCTTAATAAACAATTAGTCCAGGAAAAAAATTAAAAATATGTCACAGAGTTGCCAATAAAAGTTATATTTTAAATAAAAATAGCAATAATATACATGTACAATATTTTTAACGATACGACTTGATGAAAATAACACTGATCAGTATGAAACTTAGGATTTCACTGGTTATCCATCCTGAACAGATGAAACTCATTTCACAGAAACAGAGGCACACAGGGTGAAGTGAAGAAGTGATATTCACGGCTCACCATGACAAAGTTACCATGGAAGTTAAAAGTAAAAATGTAAAGAAGAAAACTTTAAATAGATGTATAATATAAAAGAAGTTCAGCACTGTAGCAGTTGGGTGCAGGTGTGCAGAAAGACAGTGACAGCAACAACCTAATGGTAGACAAGAGGCACACTTGCACACTTACTCACACTCACACACACGTGCCCATGCTCAAATGCATGTGCATAGGTTCTCAGCTTGATTATACAAGCACAGAGTCGATAGCTTGTGATGGGGGCAACACCAGGAATGGGGTTCACCTCTCCCATTTTTAGGTGTCTGCAAGGTAGCTGTGGCTATCTATAATCAGATGAGATGAAACCCATCTAAGGTAGAAACATCAGCTGAACATTTTAGTGAAACTGTTGCCATCCTCTGTGTATTTAAGGCACTTTCTTAAAAAATCTGAAGTTAATCAAGACTGGAAAAAAAAGATTAAAAATCCTTGCATGTGAAAATTGGAAATTAATTTTAAAAATTCCTGAGTTTTGATAAATATTTTTATTATCATAAGAACGCTGTGGCTACTGAAAACACGCTTTTTATAAAAGCTTGTTATACAACATTTTTTCTTGAAAAACTCATGCCTTAGTGCACAAAATATGTTTAATAAGTATTTGGGGGCATCTGTAACAAATTAATAGGAAATGATAAGCCAAAAGAATGACCTGCCATGTATGCACAATACGTGCATTGCTCCTGGCAACACACCTCATGTTTACTACAGGCATTTTTATTTTTCTGTTTTCTTACAGGGTCCTGCCCATATTTTAATACTTTATAATTAATTACGGCTCACTAAACTATTTACAGAAGCAGAAACTCATCACACTTCTTTTTAGGCCCATAAATACAGAAGCAGAAGGTATTTTAAAACACTATGAAGACAAGTGTGCTACATAGTACTGCTCTCTAGAAATACAGTTGGTGAACTATTTTCTTTATGAAGACTTAAATCTGAATGACAATAGAAGTTCAAATTCTCCCTGTTTTTTCCCTGACTAATTTTTTTCCCACCTTCTATTTCTAAAGGATTTTGCCCCAAGACAGTATTTAAATTGCAAAAACAATGCAAAGTAAAAGTATCTCAAGTAAAGGACTGTCAGGTTCTCGAATGCCCACTGTTTACACAGGATAGAATAAATTTTAATTCGGTTAAAAATGGCTGATTTATAATACTAGCCACTGTTTGTATGGTTCCATCAGTAATTATATTTTTAATTTATAATTTAACACTAATTATTAATGTTTGCTTGTAGTGTGTTTTTCTCTCTTCCACTGCCATGAAACATGAATGACACAGAAACAGTGAAATGGATCATACCCCAAGTGCTGCCAAATGCACTGAGCATGCACAGTCGTTAAAGAACGGTATTTACAGAGGCCTTGGGAGGTTCCTTATAACAACAATAGGTAAAAACAATCATCAGAGATTGCATCCTTTAATAATTTCATTAGCTACTGTTTTAATACCTCTGATAAAAAATTCTACTTTTTTACATTTAAACTTCTGTTACAAATTATTTCATGTTTTAATAAAAAATTAAAAAACAAACAATAGTGATGGTAGTTAATTCACTTTATAATAGATAATACATTGAGCTATATATAATAATGGCTTTGATCCAATTAACGTTAATTATACTGCTTAGTAATTACAGTGACTTCAGTTCCTACAACTGTTATAGAGAATACAAATGTTCATTTAATGTACAGGAAGCTGGGATCATTTGGAAGTGCTGATTCAGAAGTATTCAAGTGCTAACAATGCTTGTTCTTGATACTCTTTTCTTCATGCTTCATAACTGAGGATTTCATAAAAGTCCATGGTTTTCAACACGACACAGTTTTGGGCTGTCTATTTTTGTTGTTGTTGTTCTTTGTGTGAACACAAACCTAGATTTTTTTAACATTACCATCTAGTTAAAGGTAATTGCCACTTTTACTTAAAAAGGCACCAGGATTAATGTAAGGAAATATACCTTTATGAAGAGCTGTACTTGTTACTGGAGCGGATATTATCGTATCCGTGATCATTAGCTTTGAACTTTAAACAGGACTGCCTTTCCTCCAGGGACAGCAGATCTTTGGATTGGCACCAGCAACACAAGCATGACTGTTGAAACAAAAGGAATAGACATTTTCCATCATTTTGGTTTGCACACATGGCAAAATGCACTGAAACGTTCTCTACAACTAAACACTCCCTACAGCTACCTGAAAGGAGGTTGTAAGGACGTGGTGATGGCTTCTTCTCTTAAGTGAGAAATGATAAGACTGGAGGAAATGGCCTGAAGTTGCACCCTAGAAGGCTTAGACTAGATATTAGGAATAATTTCTTTCCTTACAGAGTAGTCAGGAATAGGAATGAGCTGCTCAGGGAGGTGGTGGAATCACCAGCCCTGGAGATTTTTAAAAAACGTGTAGATGAGGCACTTCAGGACATGCTCTTATGGGTGATACAGATATAGTGATACTATATATTTTACTGAGGGTGGATGTCCACAGGTGGATGAGTTCTTCTTCAACGATTACAATTCAGTGATTCTGAAAATGAGGTTATGTTCTGTATTTGTCAAATGGCCTCTAAACTTGGATGCTCAATTAGCAATCAGAGTGCTGGAGGGCAGAAAGAATTATGCTGAGTTAATAATGGCTATACTCATATCACATGGAGGCATGTCTCCAATTCTAAATGTTGAAGATGATAATAAAAATTGCAACTCCTTGTTGTCCTTTCTTTGATAATTTTTTTTTTTTTTTTTTTTTTAAAATGCATGCACACTGATCCCTACTTTCTAAGCAGGATTCTCAGGAGAATGATAATACAGTAATTTTGCTGATGCTGGCATTTGGGTGCTGGAAGTCCATCTGAGATCCTGCACACCCACTTGATTCCACCCTCAGGGTGCTAGAGATCTCTTACGTGCTCTCAGCAGCCAGGGAGCCGACAGGGAAGATGAGACAGACACTAAAGCTTCTGCAACATGTGCTCTCACAATGATGTGGGAAATACTGACACTACTAGATGTAGAACTGACTGGCTTCTGATGGAAAGATAAAGCCAGAAAGGCATTTACAAAGCCAGGCAATAAGCCTAGCAGAGGCCAATGGTTAAATGCTTGGCAAGAAAAGAAAAATCTATGAATTTGTGGTAGGCAATGTAAAAAAAAAACTGGTATAGTGTCTGAAGGCAATAAGAGGCCACAAAAGAACCCAAATCTGGACATTTTCTGAGCAGACATAAAGGCTGAAGAAATCATTAGCTGCATGTGATCCTGAGCATCAAATCCTTTGTGGACAATTAGTGCCCTGGACTATAAATATAAACCAAGGCAAAACCATGAGGGTCTGTCCCATAAAATGTGGGTGACTAGGAAGGGACAAGTGGCTAATTATCCCCTCTGCCTTAGGTAACTGCTTACTGATTCAAGGGGTTTAGTCAGGATGGGGGAACCTGGGGTCAGTGTCCTCCCTCTTGGGTTGCAGAGGATATGGCTACGTGAATTTCTGCAGCCCGATCCGAGTCTGCTTTGTCAGTGCTCTTGAGGTGGGTGGGTGCCAGCTCTGGTCAGGAAGTGATGTGGCACTGATTAGCAGGGTACCAAGAAGGTTTATTTGCACACCCATTTGTTTTCTCTTTTTTAAGCCTATGAATCATTAGATCCTTTCTATGTAGCTTCAGCAGGAGAGGGAGAGAACACCTACTATAACCCAGGTAAAACTGAATGACCGTTTACAACACTTTGTGAGAATTAAGGAATGAATTTGACTGCTGATGTCACCAGCAGCTCCCAGCAGCTTCTTACCTTAAAGCAGTTTTGGAATCTCTTGCTCACTAAATACAGAGCTATGGGATTGATGCAGGAATTCAGTGAAGCCATGTTAATACCAATGTAGTCCATCACGAGAAAAAAGCTGTGTGGAAATTCAAGTAAATGAGACACTTGGCAATTGCTCTGGAAAGACTTAGCAGAGATTTACAACTATGAAAACTAGACTCTGATTCACTCAACTGAGACTAAATATTAAATGTAATTGTAAAGGGGTTATACTCAGGATTAGCCCATGGAGGTAACAATTGTGTTCAATAATAAGGTCTGAATGAGTAGATGATTCTCATGAAAGTAATTTCAGAAGATTCAACCAGCTTAACGTCTGGGAGAAAGCATTAATAAGGTTCTATAGCTAGATTTAATCCTAGCTGTTCTGTTGGAAAGAAAAATGTGGACAGAACTTTCCCCTCTGCCCTCATAATGCCACAAGACAGGGGGACAGTCCCAAGAGGGATAAGGAGGAAAAGAGGGAAACAGGAATTCCTCACAATTTTCTGATTCTGCTACTGGATTGAAACCAGTGTTCCAGATGAAGAAGCAGGGAGAACTTCAGACACCCATAGTAAGATAGTTCATTAAGAAACAATAAAAATTTAAATCTGGAAATTAAAAAAACTTAATTATTTGGAAAAATGATTAGACTGGATATTAGAAGAAACTTCTGCATTGGAAGGGTTATCAAACGTTGGAACAGGCTGCCTAGGCAGGTGGTTGGATCACCATCCCTGGAGGTGTTTTAAAGATATGTAGATGTGGTGCTTATGAACATGGTTTAGCAATGGACTGGGCAGAGTTAGGTTAATGACTGGACTTGATGATCTTACAGGTCTTTTCCAACCAAAATGAATCTATGATTCTATGAAATCCAAATATGCTTATGGAGAATGTCAGCAGTGCATAGGCATTTTATTTCTGCAGTCTCACCTTAAAAGTTCACATCTGTTGGGGTCCTTCTGATCATAAATAGTGAGTTTCAATATTCTGCTTAAGTGAAGTGGGAGCCAACACAAGGCAAAAACAAGAACCAGACAGAACACAGTTTTGGCTACTTCACGTCTCTGAAAAAGAAAATTGGATAGAACAGAGTTATGGTTTTTGTCTCTCTTTTGATTGCTGCTGTCTTCTAATATCCAAATGTTTAATAAACAAAATTACAACCCTATCAAAATTGGAGCTAAGAGAACATAAAATACCTTGTTTTCTTGGAATATGCACTTAATCTTTCTGTTGGTTTAGATGTCTTGCACTGATTCTCTAACTCCAGTTTTTAAAAGTATGAGTAACAGTATGAAAAAACAAGCACATGGAAACAGTAATCTAAATTAAAATGAAGAACACATTCATCTCCTCAATCACTTTCAAATACCAGCTTGTTTTCTATTGCATTTTCTTTTGCTTTAATCTCAGGTATTATTTTAAATACCTAAAGAGATTTCAACCATAGCTTTAACTAGGTAAGAGGAAAGGAGCACAAATATACATTATAGACCAAATGTAGTTCAATTCCAGTGAGGTATGATGTTTATGTCTAGTGAACTACTAACCTGGGATGTATTTTGGAATGTGTTTTGCTTTGCTAAAATACAATGCTAAACTCACTACAGTTCAGCATGAAATTGCTTCAAAATTAATAATTTTATAGCACCAGCTTCTAGATTACAGCACAACTTCATTACAACATATCTTCTTTAGAAGAAATAAAAACTATAAAACCTGAAAGATTAACATCAATCAAGAAAGAAACTTGTGATTGTCAGTTAAAACTTTATATTTCTGAGGGCTCTGATATAAATACATATATATAACTGTTTAGCATCAGCATTCCTAGGAAACTTCTTCCTAGTAATCTTGAAGTTGTTATACAAGAACAGAATAATGATGTGGAAGTAAAGTCAGTAAAGGTATTATTGCCATCTTCTTTACAGTCAGTGGAGTTGTCAGGGATAAATTTTTACCTGTTTTAAGTGGTCATTTAAAGCAATCTGCATCCCACTTTTCTTTCGTAACATCTCACAGGTCATGAGTGTGTAGAAAAATGCCGTAATAGCCAGTGGCAAACAGAAGTAAAAGCTGAACAGCCACCAATCTTTAGCCTGCTTGTAAAACTAGAAGAAAACCAAACCAAAACAAAAACATTATTAGGTATTTAAGGCTTAACATTTTTGGATGTGTGCTATAGCTAATTGGTAGTGAAAAGCATCTCTATAAACTGTATGCTACAGATGAGAAAACAGGACAAGAGCATAATATGCTCAAAGCCCACAAAAAGACAAAAGTTTCTGAATGCTCTTCCTTTAACCAGTATACTTCAGAAATCTGTCTGTATTACATTTGAATGTTACATTTACCTACATTTCACATGCACTTGCACACATTGCAATCCACACAACACTGAGAAGATCCAAGCAACTGTTCCGGAGATTTTATACAAGTCAGTGTCTTACCATCATAAATGATGTTTTCTGTGTGGGGTGAAGCAGGCAGATTCTAAGATCCTTTCCTCTGTACTCCATTGTAATCATGTCAAATGCAATAGCTTCTGGAACAGCCAGTATCACTGATATAACCCAGATCAGGACAATTTCAACAGCTGTCCACTTTGGCACCCCGATTCCCTTAATGCGACTCCAAGAAGCGACTGCTCGGTACCTGAAGCAACAGCACACGTTCACAAATTAAAAGTATGAGAAAATCCACCTTATTTAACTGGCTTAAACTCAGATTACTTTTGTTATATCAGCTGAGTGGAAAGGCAAAGTTGAGCCAATGCCCATATTGAAGAGAAATTATAATACAAATTTGATGAAAAAAGTGGTCTTACCTATCTATACTGAGGGCACACAAACTCAACACTGTGATGCCCACTGATGCCTTTTGAATGAAGGGTACTAATTTGCACATTTCAACACCAAAGGGCCAGTCCTCTGCAAGTAGCTGTGAAAAGAAAACAATTACAAATGAATCATATAAAAAAAATAAGGCACAAAGCTGAAATATCAACTTTTGTCTTGGTTGTGTTTTGCTTCCACTGCTTAAAACTTAGACAAGAGGAACCTTTTCACGAGGAAGCCTCCAAGGTTTGTCCTGAAAATTAGGCCTTAGCTTCACAGTCACTCCCTGGCTGGTCAAGGATATGTATAAAGGTTTAGTTGAGATTTCTTAAGCCCTGAAAACTTCATTCATTTTGCTTCTAACTTCACTACCCCAGTGGTGGCAAAGACGGAGCAAGAACTTCCCTTGTCTTTGTATTGGCTTTTTCTGCCTTGACTATTCATTGCTGTTCTTACAAAGTTCAAAGTCACTCTTCATTTACTAGAAATACAGAAAATTACTTGAGGCTAACCAGAAAAGGGAAAAAGCCATGTGAAGATCTGGGCTTGGTATCTAGGGTCCCTCAGATGAGAAATCAGGCAACACTGGAGAGTTATATATCCCATAGTTTTGATGACCATCTGATCATGACAGAAGGGGCCCACTGGATACTCAGGGAGCTTAAACAGCTAGGTTGATCTATATATTTTGCAGCAGGTAAAGATAGATCAGGTGAATCGCACACTGAAGGTCCTTATTGACCAATTTTCCAGTGATTCTGTATAAAAATACCAAAAGGACTATCTGCATCCTGGACACCCCTGTAAGTGCTGTGGAATAAAGAAAACAGGATATGGAACTTCAGGTTGGTTCAATTGTATTTTGGGTCACATACTTTAATGAAAATCTTCTGTCACATGCCCTGCATTTTAGCTGATTTAGGGGACAAGACATAGGGGACATAGAAAGCACCTTCCTCACAGCTGATGCTATGAACTCTTCGCCTGTAGCTTCAGTTTAGAAACAATCTTTGTACTCTGCTGTGAGCTGCTCTAATAGATCAAACACACCACAGCAGCAGCCAAATCTCCCAGTTCCTCATAAAAAAACCTCTCCAGAAGAGAGGTTATGCCAAGAAATAGTCACAACTGTTATACACAAAAGTAAACTTTCTGAGTTTCTGTGATTAGTTACATTATCTAAGCTGATCTCTGTTTTCCCTAACTTTCTTCAGATGGGGCCTTTTGGATCTGTTGCAGATAAGAGGGCTCCAAAATGGAGAAAGAAGAACACAAACTCACTAACTACTCAGAAGAGATTAGAACACCAACTACCCAGAAGAGATTCCAAAATCTTTCCCTTGGATGAGGCCTCCTCAGACATCTTAAGAGCACTCCAAAATGTAACAGGAGAGTAAAGAATAATTATAAGTACCCAAAAGAGATTCCAACACTTTTCCCTTGGCTCAGGTCTCCTTACATCCCTGTTAAATGAGATGGTGGAGAAGAAGAGATAGATCATCATGCTGTATAGATTCTGCTGCTAGGGACCAAAATGATTGAAGATGGCCACAGAATTGCCTGCTCACATTGGTTTGGTTCATTAAAGTCCTTATGGATAAAATTACATGGTGCACAGAAGCTTTTGAAAAGCACTGATATAATGTGAGTATCTTTTTATTTTAACACAAAAAGAGTTGAGCACATTTCATGACCCTGTGCTTTTGGAAAGCCCTATGAAGTGCCCACCAGTATTTTCACGTACAAGAATACCTTCAAAAATTTGCTCTGGTCCTTTTGCTAAAATGAGATCTTTAAAAGAACAGCAGTGGAAAAACTGTAACATGGCCCAGCTTATGTCTATTTCTTCAATGATCTGTTGAAGTAAGACAAAGAGCATTATGGATCTGCAGAAATGAAGCAGAAAAATATATTCTAAGGATTTATGTTTCTTGAGGATTTTATGGAAAGTAATAAAGCAGAGGAAGTAGGGATGAAGTTGTAATAACCATACAGTATCTTTTGATTATGTGATGTGGGAAAATAAGTCAGTCTGTAATTAAAGTATTTTCAGTAAAGCCTCTCCCCAAGACTTCTTTTGAATTGTTGTGAAGGGGTGACAGTAACAAACACATTTAAAAATTGCAATGTGAATAATTACAGGTGCTCTAAATGCACACTCTAAAGAACCAAATGACACCTGGACTAATTTAATTTATACCAAACCAGCAGTGAACCTTCAGCCTACCACCACACCTCACTGATATAGAAATCAAGGACTGGGTAACGAGTACATTGCCTACATACCTACTACTATAGTACCTATTGTATATTGTACATGTATATGGATTCAACCAGAGATGGCTCATTAAAAAGCACCTAAAAATATTTTTATTATTTATTTAACTAAAATTCAGAACTCTGGTCAAGTTGCTGGTGGCAGATTCTGTTGAAGACTTCTAGCTGCAACTACCTGGTGTATGTGCAAGACACTCCCTGTCTCTCTTCCCTAAAATCACAGTGCTTCAGCTGCGTGTTGGAGATTTCCCCAGACTAAGGCTTATCTCTCAGGCAGTCACACCTGTGCTCCAAGATGACTGGATTTGAGCCAGCTCCAGTTTGGGAGACATTTGGCTGGATTATACTGGGGCTGCACATGAGTGAATATGATTTACTGAGAGAAAGGGTACATTAGCTTGGGTTTAGCATAACATCAAAATATCATTTGCATTCAACCAGCTTAAATCAGGGGCGGAATGGACATGCAGCTGTCTGCACTGGATTGGGAAAATACTTTCTTTATCTCTTGCAGCTGATGTATTGTGAAATTTGAGCATGTAAATGTGTGAGTCACAAGTTTCTCTATCACAGTTTTGCCAGCAGCTAATGACATGCTTTGCAGCAAAAGCCTGAAAACATTGAGAAAGTAAAAGGAAAAAAGTAGAATGTTTTAATTGCTGAACTCTGTTTTCTTGTTGTTTCTGTTTGTCTTCTCTATTGCTATCTCCTCAAAAGCATTGCCTTGAAGTGCAGTGAGAATCCACTGTAAAGTGTTTAGGAGCATCATGGTGGGGGATCAGTGGACTGCTCAGGGAAGTGGTGGAGTCACCATCCCTGGAGGTGTTGAAGGAGAGACTGGATGTAGCACTTAGTGCCATGGTCCAGCTGATGTGGTGATGTTAGGTCATAGGCTGGACTTGATGATGTCAGAGGTCCTTTCCAGCTTCAATGATCCTGGGATTCTCTGATTCTCACAAGTTACAAGCAATAGACCAAAAGGAAATGGCCTCAAGTTGTGCAGGGGAGGTGTAGATTGGATATTAGGAAAAATTTATTTATCGAAAGGGTTGTCAGGCACTGGAACAAGCTGCTCAGGAAAGTGTCCAAGTCATCATCCTGGGAGGTATTTAAGAGATGTGTACATGTGGTGCTTAGGGACATGGTTTAGTGCTGGACTTGGCAGTGCTAGATTAAAGGTTGGACCTAATCATCTGAAAGGTATTTTCCAACCCAAATTCTGTTCTATGATTCTATTATCATATTTGTGGACAAGAGCAATAATTATTTTTAATAAGTACAGATGTAGACTAATGAAATTTTGTAGGGCTAATATGATTTCCTCATGATTTGTAACAGGGTATCTGTACAAAGAGAGCCATTTTACAAATGACAAATGACTTAGAGACATATGATACTGCCAAGTGGCAGCACGGAGAAAAAAAAATGTTGCATTTTTGTCAGTAAAATGCCAAGAAGTCTACCACTGGCTGCATTCTGAGTGACCTTTTCCAATGTTTTATTGTCACATATTTTATCCAGGCAAAGTTTTCACTGATAAGCCACAGAAATGTGTTAAAGATGAAATTAAATAGACTGAAAGGGAACACACTGCAGAATGGAGTGAAATCACACTGAGAAGAACCTGTACATCTGATGCACTCCTGCCAAATACTTTCTCATCACAGATGTGTCCTTAGACTGATAGGAAAGGTGCACAGGTATGAAAATAGCACCAAGAGATGTTTTGACTCAGAAACACACCTCTGAATTACAATTCTTGCCCTAATTTCTCTTGGTTCTGTAGGAAAATAAAGATGTTCACAACCAGCTGTTGGAATATGCCAGCATACATGAACACCATTCTCTGCCCCTGATGGATCAGCTGCTGTGGCCATCAGCCAGAAAGTTGATGCCATGGCTCCAACCTGCTACTGATGACTTTCTCCACTCAGGGATGAAGAAATAGCAAAGGGTGCCCTTATTTATGCTGGTGCCCTAGTCCTGAGCAGTGAATAAACACACAAACACAGAACAGGAATTTGTTCTTCCTCTTCGCTGTGCCTTTGTAGCAAGTCTAGTTCATGGGATGACAGGACTCAATTTTTGTAATTATCAATTGCAGAGTTACATGGGGAACCAGATATGCTACTGTACACCTAATTCACAAGCAACAATTTTTTTTTTTCCAATATATCTGTGGAACAATTAAATTCCAACTAATAGAATCTTCATCTGATGCTTTTGAGATGGAGAGATATTTTTCAGTATTTCATGGGAGCAAATATTTTTCAAAACAGGAAATTTGACCAGGAAATTAAGCTTATGGACAGGGGTAAGTCAAACAAGATTTGAAAACTCATTAATACTTAACAGTATTGTGATGCCAGAGTAGAGATCTTCCCTCTAGACAAAGAAACTTATTTCCCTTTTCCTAGTTAAACAAATAATGTTTTATTTATCTACCAATAAACAGTGTAAATCTTAATATGAGGCATGCAATTAGTTTCTTTTTCTGAATCTTCATTATTAACTTTTGCTTGGAAATTTTGGGTTTGGTTTTTTTTTTTTTTTTCCCCAAACGATTAAGACCAGGTGATATTACACCAACATCTTGAAAAAAGACAGAAACCACATAAAGTGCTGTCAAAGTAAAACATTTCTGCCATTTCACAGTCCCAGTGAAAGGGCGGCAACAAAAGTGAGCATTAAGCAAGCCATGATGCTGTCAGGTTGGGAAGCATAAACAGAGGGTAGGAGCAAAACAAGAAGAAAATTTGTTTTGAAAATTGTCACATGCATCTTTTAAGTGAATGTATACATAAAAAATGTATGCATAATGAAAACACTGCTCTAACTTTACAAATCCACGCTGATATCATGTAACATATTTCAGATTGGAGATCCATCCTTAAAAAAAATGTGTTCTTTCAACAACCTACAGGCATTTCCAGTACCCCAATATATTGGACCTCTAAGTAGATTGCTCCCATCTAACTACAGAACAAAGTTACCCCCCATTTCCTGGAGCATTCAGATCTTTCTGAAGTGCTTATCAGCTGCATTTGTTGACCATAAAGACTACCTAAGCAAACTAAACTTCTAATTTAATATGGGCAAAGATCAATAAACTTTGTGTACGAAATTCCAAGCCCTCAAGTAAGTGGTTCAGATGTTGAAAAAGAGGAAATAATGCATTTCTGCCAATAAATGGTTGTTACCTTTCACACCAGAAGGACCACTGCCAAGAGTTGTAAAATGGAATACAAAAGGAGTTTTCTCAAGTTCTTCTTTCCTAAGTTCTTCTTTTTTTTAAAGTTCCCAGAGTTCTTTGGAAAGCTGAGAAAAGATTGTCTTTACCATGATGCATGCCCTACAGCTACTTGCATTACAAGAGTTAGTAAAATCAGCACAAAGACATTTCCATGAAAGTCCCGCCTTTTCAGAGAACAGCTGGATTAACAGAGGCCAGTTTGCACCTGCATGGGATTCAAAGTACCTAATCTAGTCTTTCTTATCTTTCCAGTGCTTGACAATGCTCTATGTTGATTATATTTTTTTTATGTTATGTATTTTACATTACTGGAAAAAAAATGCCTACAAAGCTGCCTTTGGCCTTTGATCATTGGCTTGGATAAATAACAGTTTTTGTTCCTTCCCTGGAACTTTTTTTCTCTGCTCTGCCATTGTGCTCTGAGATAAACTAACCTGTGACAGCATTTCCAGGTAGATATCATTCCTCAGTCATTTGTGTCACAGCAAATTGATAGCCACTGTTCAGAAAGCTACACAAGAGTGCATGAAGCATAGGATGTTCCCGCTCAAAAATCCATTGGAACATGGCAATAAGTTGGATTTAACAGAAGAGGATAAATATTACAAAATGAGAGACAGATATGCTGTCCATACATCAGAAGAGAAACCATGTTATTATACTATTTGGTTATGGCTTTTATAATTCTATCTTCCTATCTCATTACACATATTTGCATGAGAGGCAGAGCTAATGTAAGGTTGGAACTTCCAATCCTGATGTTGTTTTGATGTCTTACACATTAGAATTATGAACCCCTCTGTCAGCACAACACGAGAGCAAGCCTTCCAGAACTGCAGATCTGTATTATCAGGTGTATAAGCTACCACTGTCTCGTCTTCCAAAGATTAAGTGCAGAGAAGGACATAAGAAGCTCACTGACCACCGACCACCCCCACACCCAAGTAATGACAATTTTGCAAAGCATCTAAGCTGCCATAACATTCCCTACTGCAGAATGAGTACCTCAAGACTTTTCTCTACTTCCCATTCTGCAGTTCTGGGGATACAGCCAAAGCCAGATACTTTAACCAGATCCCTGAATGCCAAAAAGGTTCTGTATACTGGACCTGCAAACCCCTCAAGCCCTCATTTCATATCCAGTTTCCTGACTGTGCGACAAATTCCAATACTTCACATTTTCTAGTGGGTATACTGATCAATATTCAGATTTATCATGTGTATGTTACACAGTGGACTGCATTTGTCTAACAATCTAGACAACACCTGCTTTTATTCAGAAAGCCTCAATGTAACAGATGTAATTTTTCATCTGTGTATTATTTTCAGCTACTTACATATTCACATAACTAGTCACAGGGGACAACTTTTGCAGTTATGCCTTTTAATAGCTTATAAAAGGCTGCTCTTAGTGTGAATTCTGAGTTCTCTCTCTTATGGGTCTGTCTGGAAAGCATTCACAGACACTTTCACACTTTCTACTGCAAGTGTTGCTGAGTAAACTGCTGGCATTTTATTAACATGAGAAATTCACATTTTTTCACACACTCATCTTAACAGAGCAGTTCTGAAGATCTGTTTCATTCAGTTTAAAACTGCTTCAAATTGCAAATTTCAGATGCTAAATGTACTTGATTTACAAACCAAGCCTTTTCACTAGTCTTTGCCTTTCTTCCACAGTGGTGGGTGATTCCAGTCAGTTTTTGATTGCATTACAGTACTTTCCCTCACGAGTTGACTCTGCAGGTCGACTTACATGGGATGTAGAATTGATAAAAAGTTACCATTAACTCAAATCGCATGCAAACTCCTAATTTTGATTAAAAAAGCACAATTTCTAAGAGCTGTTGGACGGTTGTTTTTTCTTCGCATTTCCAGTAATTCAAAAATCCATTCTTAAAACAGCAAATATTTAACTCACTATTGCAGGGGATAATAAAATTTTATTACAGGCTCTTAAATAAGATGAGTAGCAGACAATGGAAGATTTAGCACCTGAGAGATATTGCTCAGCTCCCAGCTTTATGAATGGCATAATAAAAATCCTGGACTTGCAGCTATTTATCTGTTTACAATCTGACCTTTTATTCCTCCTGTTCCAACCTACGCATAATGATACACTTGATGACATTCAACCAAGATAAGCACTGGTGTATTATTGCATGTTATCCTTAATTTAATTTTGAAATAATGTCATCGAGACTGCAAAGACTTGTACTGAGCAGCTGCTACTGACTTAATCGTCTGGATTTTTCCGAGAACAAATTAAAAAAATCTTTTTTTTTTCCTCAGTAATTTAAAAAATGCAGATTTTTCAAAAGTGTGATTATAACTATTTTGTTTTATAAGCTTCAGACTCATTCAGAAGGGTACAAGCCTCTTACAAGAAATACAATAAATGAAAGTACCAAAACTCAAAGTGCAAGGAAAGTACCAATACTCCAAATCAAAGGACTCCCATGTAATCCAAATTATTTGGCTCATTAATTTAACATGGTTATGAGGACTTCCAAGTTCCCCACTTTATAATACTTCAGTACTTTAAAAGGATTGAAATACAGCATTCTGCCAAATCAACATCTTCTGGGAGTAATCACAACAGGTACAGACTAAATTCAAAACCTGTCCCTTCAACGTGGTTGAAGCTTAAACTGGCAGACTATGCTTTAAAACCATGTGTATGAAGTGTAATAGGTGAAGCCTCTCATGTTCACCTGGTGCAGTACCTGACGGATGCTTAAAAGACCCAGCCTGTCAACTTTCAGTGCATAAGATGACTTGTTACATCCAGCATCCCTCTCAACAGCGCTGATCCTTAACTAACGGCTGAATTCACCAGCCCATCGAATTTTTAAGGACAACCTGAATGCTAGCTGGGGAGACAGAGGTTGTATTCCTTCCTTGGCAAGCCTTATCACGTCAAAGAGCAGAGTAAGGAAGGTGCAAGAAGAGCAGGTGCGGTTCGCTCCCTTCCCGCTTCCCATGCCGCAACACCGGCCAAAGGCTTCGCAGAGCTCAGGAGAGCATCACGCCTCTCAGTCTCAGGATGGACAGAACTAATGCAAATCACTCCGCTGATTTATCTTGCTATGATATATCATTATAAAGCTCCCATGCCGCCAGCGATTGCAAAAGCCCATGTGAAGTATACAGCTAAATCTGCCCCGGTTGAGCATGAGGGACTAAGGGGTACCTACAGGACAGGCTCTTCTGTGCTCCTTTCTCCGTCTTCGAGGGAAAGAAGGAAAGCCATGAACCCACTGCGCATTTCTCTACCGCATTGATTTCCTCTATCCCTCGAGCGGAACCTGTTCCCGGGTGACTTTCAGATCTTGACCGCCACTTCTGCCCCATTCCCAGCCCGGAACGATGAGGCTGGGACTTGAACACAGAGATGGGATAAGAACGGTCAGCATCTGACCAGAATACCATCCTCCTGCAGGATTTTGGCATGAGATTTAGTCCCTGGGTGCCTCCCAACCAGAAGCGGGGCGCGTTTCCCCCCGGTACCCGCGGCGGTGCCGAGACCGGCGGTGAGCCCGCCGCACCCCCGCCCCTGCTCCCGGACCCATCCCCGGCTCTTCCTCACCTTGTAGACGTTGATGGGAATGTCGATGATGATATGGAGCAGGTCTCCGAGGGCCAGGCTGGCAATGAGGATGTTGGGGCCGTTCCTCATACACTTGTTCTTGTAGATGATCCGCAGGAGCGTAGAGTTGCCGATGATGCCCAGGACGAAGACGAGGCAGGACACCACGGTGTTGATGTATTTAAAAGTCTCCTTGATTTCCGTCTGCCCCGTGCACATGGGGGGGGAGCCCGAACGCGGCCGTCCGCCGGCCGGCCCCCCGCCCTTGGGCAGCGTGGCCGGGCGGGAGGCATTGGGCTCGGCGCCCCGCACCGCGGGGGTACCGCCCGTCGCGTGCACCGCCGGTGGGCTCTGCCTGCCCGGGCCCGGCGAGCGCAGGGAGCTGTGGCCCTCGGCGGCGGTGTGGTAACTGAGGAGGATGAGGAGGAGAAGGAGGACGGGCAGCCGCCACGGCCGGACGGAGGGCATCGCGCTGAGGCTCGGCCGATCCTCCGCCGGACGCCCGCCTCCGTCAGCGCCGACCTGCGCGGAGAGAGGGGACAGGGCGTCAGCAAGCGGGGACACCGCGCCCCGCCGGTGGCAGCCCGGGGACGGAGCCGGGGCGCTGCCGCCGCCGCCGGACGGGGACGGGCTGTGGAGCCGGCTGAGCAGCGCCCTGGCGGAAAAAAAAAACCTGCACGGCGGCTGGGACGAGGAGGAGTCCCCGCCGGCTAGACCTGCTCTGCCCCCCGCTCCTCTCCCCCTCACCGAGCCGAGCGGAGCCGAACCGATCCTCACCGCCTGCCGCCTGTGGGGCTGTGTCTGCCGAGCGAGGGAAACGCGCTCCGCCGGCTGCCGCGCTCCGCGCCCCGGCTGGTTGCCCGCTCCTGGAGACTGGTTGCCCGCTCCTGGGGCCGGCTGCCCGCCGCGGCTGGCCGGTGATGGGCGCCGCGGGTCACAGAGGCAGGATGGACGGGCGGGCTTTTCTTGCAGCAGGACCCGGCGGCCGTCAGTCGCGCACCAAACTCCGTGGCCAAAGCTGAGCCAGCGCTGCGGGCCCCCCCTTTTCTAAAACATTCAACCGCATCTGGCCCATCAGTCACGGCCAGACCCCACCCGCGCCCTCCTCCCCACCCGCCCCGCCGGGCCCGGCCCAGCCCAGCCCGGCCCCTCGTCCCGCCGGCACTGCCGTGCCTCCTCCTGCTGCCCTCAGGGGTCTCCGTCGGCCCCAGCGCTCCGTGACTCGGTACTTACGGGACGATCTGATCTACCCTGTGACCTGCCCGCCTCGCCTTGGACCAGGTTGCCTGTAGCAGCCTGAAGAAATTAATATTGCAGGTTTTAAAGCTATTTTTTTTTCCAGGTCAGAAGGGTTGTTAGGAAAGGTTTTGGCATTGCTAGAGGATGTCTGCGGGGAGGAAATGGGCTTTTCCCCAGCCGTCTTCTCCGAGACCTCTTTTTTTATTTCGGACTGCAGACAGCAGCCCCCTCGCACATCCAGAGTGGCAAAAATGCTTCTGCAGCGCCCTACGAGATTAGCGCCAAGTCTCAAAGCACTGCACAAACCGGGTTACTTTGTATATTCTTAGGTCAGAAATAGTGTTTTTACTGTTCTAAAGCGGCAGTCATCGAGACTGGCCATCTGGGTACCTCTTAGGGCAGCCTTAGCCATCTCTCTGGTCTCCCCGAGCTCCTTCCAGTCTCCGCGCTTGCCAGTGAAGGGTGAGGAAAGGAGCAAAGGTATTTGTGCAGGATTTTGTGGCCACCAAGAACAGCTTCTGAAGACTGGAAACAATCGCATGGCTAAGTAAAAAGAACTGAATTTAAAGCTGTTTTCCACATCTCCAACTACACGTCCCTGATCTTATTAATTAATTTATTTATATTTTATTTTAATCATGCTGGAAACTAACCATAAGCAGAACATGAATGTATAAATGCTTCACTGCAGAAGTTACCCACTCACCTACCTTACTGACATACCCATAGGGGAAAACCAAATGTTTCTTTCAAACCTCTCCCTAAAATTGCTGGTCTGTTCTATCTCATCTTTCCAGCATCTCCTGCTAACATCTTCTTGAGCTGCTGAAGCAGACAACCCTCTACTCATTAGCCTTTCCCTCTAATTTAGCTGACATACTCATATCTTTTCCCTGTTTTACATTTTAGTCTTTGTGAAATAAAGGCACTGGAGCTGTACAAGGGTAGCTGGATGTTGACTGCACTCCAGCTGGAAGATGGATCTTTTCAGGCTTTATCAGACTCTGTTTAGAAGCACCAGGGCTGATTCCTCCACCAGTGACAAAAGTGGGAACACTTAATTCACCCTGTAGTATTGCAAGTCCTGGTGACTTAAAAGTCTTTTCAGTTTTCACTACCTACAACTCCAGGTAGTTGCTAATACCTGAGGCAGATTTACTCTGTATTTTACAAAATGGGTTTATGTGATAAAGCGTCTAAATGGCTTCTGGCTGCCACCAATTTGTCTGGACCAAGATCTTTTTGTAATTACTGGTGGTTATGACAAATAATCGATAGTAAAAAACCTGACTGCTCACTGAAATTATGGGTTGGACAAGGAAATAAAACTAAGTTTACCACCCTTTTTGTTTCTACTCTGAATTTTCAGAGATAAGAATATTCGAGAAATTAGGAAGAGCTTCTGCTGTGGTCTCCTTTAGTTAAAAATTGAAGGAAAACAGTTTCACAGAAATTTATGTGAGGGTTAAGCTAATACTGTACTAAACAGTGAAAGCACAGAGGCTGTCCTGGCAAACTGACAGTAGCTTAAATGGAAAAGCAGCTAACAAGATTAAACTAGATGGCAACAAGAGAAAACCATCTGTAAATATAATAGAGTGGTGCCCCATAAGTGGCCTTTTCTAACTAAGCTATGTAATACGTTCCTTACTGAACTGTATGGAATTCATGATATAAGATTATGCAAAGTGCTGCTAGCATCCAGCTTTTTTTTTTTTTTTTTTTTTTTTTTTTTTCCCTAGAAAGCAGAAATAGTCTTTGTCTTATGGAAAGTTCACTTTTGTCTGAAACTGGGAAAGCTGGACCATTTGAAAGACCCCCCAGACTGACACTCATTTTATTATGTTCTGCACTTCCACTGCTTTCCAGCCCACCAGCTATTGAGTTCTATGGATGATAACCAGTGAGTATTTTAATTATAAGTCAGATGCAAAGTTTTCATCAATGACTGGTAGTGCTCTGGCTTTTTTTTTTTTTTTTTTCCTTTGGCGTGTCACACTGGAAGTAAATAGATGGGATGACTTGTAATCACCACCAGAATTATTTCCAACAGAAAGACTTTAAAGATCATCATTATGGCATCAGAAAACCCTTCCATTATCAAGCTCATGAGATGCACCACAGGACTGAATCTTTTCATGTTATACTCATTGAATTAATGGGAATTTTATCATGAGCTTTTGCAAATCTCATTAATTTTCTGTTTCCTTTTTTTCAGTAGCTAAGTAGCCTCAGAAATCTGCTCCATCAGCCCTGTTTTTATTGAGTCTGGTGGAAATCTGCCCATTAACTGGGGCGAGTCTGGGGTGAACAGAAAGAATAGCTGTCTCCCTGTGAGCCATCCATTAGATGCAGGAGATGAATTGAAATGAAAAAATAACTTTCTGTGTTTTAGAAGTTGACACAGAAACATTACAAATGGCAATTTTAAAGCAATAAATGTACTTTGAGAAATTAGGATATTGCAGTTTTGTAATTTCACATGTTAATATACTGAGCAAGACAAATGACATTAACTGTCTCTTTTTTCCCTTATTCTAAATTTATGCAAAAATAAGAAATTCTTTTTGGTGCAATGTGTAGCAGTGCTTTGTCTCTTCTACAAAGCTAAGCAACTTCCATAAATTATAGTATATTCCTATCAGCTGCCATGTTTTGATGTTATACCTAATTCTTGGAACAGTGGGATGATATTTTATGATAAAAGGTTATAGCAAAACAATAACTGTAGATAGCACAAATGAAACATGAGATCTGCATGCAGATACCTGTTTTAGTGTAGGTTACATTGTAAATTATTCCATCTTTTATCTTAAAACAGCAAAATGCAAAACAATGAAAGACAATGAAATCTGTCTTAAGAAGACATCTGTCTGTCTTTTATATTCCTCATTTATAGAAGGCCAAGGATTTTTGTGCCAAATGAAGTATAAGCCTTTTAGTCAGACTGGTTGTTAACTGCAATTTTATTTCCCCTTCCATCTCTAAGATTAAAAATAATATGCCACTTAGTAAAGCTTATTCCCTCATCTTTCCTCTTCAGCATCAGCAAAGGAAATCACAAGGAAAATTAAAATTCTGCACTTAATATAGCAGCAAGTAATGTATTTGAGGTATAAAATATAAATATAAAATACCTCAAGTCAAAAAAGAAAATTGCTGTCTATTAAGAGATAATCTGCCAAAATGGGGTTGGGAATATAGCTGCAGGTTTGAAAAAGCAGCATTTCTGAATTTTATCCAAATTATTAAAGACCATTTCATGGAATTTCAATAGAAGAAAGCGGACCAAGTTTATTTTTAATTTCCAGTTATAGTAGGAGTTTGTATCAGAATCTCCCAGGAAGCTTAGATGAGATCATATGGTGGGGGTTGGTTTTTTGTTTTTTTTTTTGTGGTTTGGTTTTTTTTTTTTTAATTTTTTTTTTTTTTTCAGCTGCTGGGAAATGTATGCATTTGTTCAAAAGAGCTGATAACTGACCATCCATTATTTATGTTGCACTGAAATAACTCCAGGAGAGCCTTATAAGTCTGGATTAAATTAATTTGCAGTCTGATTCAATTCAATGTCTGATTCAACAAGAGGTGTAGTGAGTCACCCATCCATGCTTTTCTGCAGGTGTGGCCATGTAATAAAAAAACACAGCAGTCATCTGGATAGAATGAACCCACCACCATGTACTGACTTGAAATTGTGCTGATAAGCTGCCCACCAATAAAACCATTTGGTTAAAAATCACTAGAATGAAGAAATCCATGCTGTGAGGGTCAGCCCTAAGCAGTGATAATGAAAACTGGTTCATGTCTGGGGCTCCTTCTGTGCAGTAACATGGATGCACTTCCAAAAGGTAACATAATCCCTTGGAACCCCTGCTGGGGCTGGTGAGGGAGACACTTCTATTTCTAAGGAGAGATTTGTTCCCTTGAGGAGGCTTGGTGGTACTAAGAGTGTTTTCCAACCTCAATGATTCTATGAATCTGTGAATTCCACCAAATTGCACTGCCAGAATGTAATAATTATTTACCCAGGGAAATAAACAAGAGAGTGTTTAGCTACCCCAAGAGGTAGGAGTGCTGCTTATGTGGGTGACTGAAAGCTATTAAAAAACTGAGACTTAGAAAAGGCTTTCTGCAAAAAGATCTTATACGTGCAAATAAGTCCTTGCTGATCAGACCTTTGAAGAAGCTCCCCGCTTTTATTTCAAACAAATGTTGGATTGTGGTTGAAAAAGAGTGCTTGGCCATTTTCTCAATTTTGGATGTTGGCCATAGAAATAGCTGGGTAGCTCTCAATGAGGAGAAGGTCAGAGCACCCCACTCTGCAGGTCCTTTTAGGATGCTCCTAACATTCCTAGTACTACAGTTTGATAGGAGGTATTTGAGAGGTCCATGAGTAGTGAACTGAAACCACTTTTTTTTCAGATGAGTGCAGCTGCTTTCTGAGCTGACTGCTTTATTTTTCAAGGTGATGCTGAAGGATTTACATTTAACATAGAGTATAGATGCATATCTTTTTAGGAACACATCAAATACAGTCCTTAATATATAGAAAACAGCCATGTGCTGTTGTTATCTTGTACATTTTGCAGCAAAACATAGGTTACACTGATCAAAAAAATGTAAACATGGAGTAACACCACTCCTCACTTTATATGGTAAAGTCTCAAACTGTGAATGTCAGTTTTACATAGATCCATATTTAGTGCTAGAGGATTCTATGCTGCTACCCAAGGGAAAGCAGGAATTCTGTCTTCAGATGCTGTTTTGTTTATAGAAGGTGGCCTCTGGAAGAAGCCTCAAAATCTGACTTTATTATTGACATTAACAAGATTATTCTGGCTTCAAAATACGTCTTCCAATTCCAAACATGTTTTACACTGGGGAATCTGAGCTTAAAGGCCAAAGTGGGTTCTTTTGCTCAGGTGCACAGCCACTATTTAAATAATCCTTTAACATAAACCATACAGGTATTGACTTGCAACCTCCAAGTCCTCCATGAAAACCAGACCATTCTGTTGCCACACAACAGACCCTCCTTTACTTTGCTGTCATTTCTTCTCCCCAGCTGTTTTATTTTTCTCAAATTCATTTTGGTTTCTGGACAACCTGTGCCAGTGCTCAGGCACCCTCACAGTGTTTCCTTGTGTTCAGAGGGAACACTGTGTTTAAGTTTCTGGCCATTGCTTCTTGTCCTGTTCCTGGGCACCACTGAAAAGACCCTGGTTCCATCTTCTTTTCACCCTTCCTTTAGGTATTTATATACATTAATAAGATCACCCCTGAGCCTTCTCTTTCTTAGGATAATGAGTCCCATCTCTCTCAACCTGCCATCATTGGAGAGGTCCTCCAATCCCTTAATAATCTTTGTGGACCTTTGATGCAAAGTCTCTAGCAACTCCATATCTCTTTTGTACTGAGGAGCCCAGAACTCTTGTACCTATCTGTGCTTCATGACACTCCATTTGGAGCCATTAACAGGACATCACCTTACTTTCTTAGTCTGCAGATCTATAATAAGCCTCTGTAGATGCTCTAGTACCCTGGTCATATATTAATTCTCAGAAAAATGCCACCATTCTCTGAAGTGGACCTCTTTTCTCCTAATAGCAATCTATTTTTTTATCTCCAGGAAATGAAGCATTCTTGTTTCAAGAGAAACTCTCCAAAGCTACTTCCTGCTCAAAAATACATTTTGATTTCTCCAGGGAAATGTTCTCCCTAACTTGTTTTTAGCTCTCTTCTCATCCTTGACCTTTAGGTGTCATTTTTTCCTGACCTCCTCTTCATGACTCTTCCTTCTTTCTCTGCTTTGCTAGAGAAGAGTACCTATAGCTCTTTCTTCTAAGCTTTCAGGTCTGCAAAATAGTATTCTCCCCAGCATCAGCCAGAAATTAACTCCTTACAACTCCTCCCACCACTTTTTTCAAACAGGAGACTTCCTGCTTTCATTTTTTTTCCAAGGAAACTTCTCTGTTATGGCAACACCTCTGTGCAAACTTCATTTTTTCCCTAGTTTTCACTGAGTAACAATGTAGCCTTCTAGATTTTGCTCTATGTCCTTTGCTTTGTTAACTGGTCCCCAAAGGTACTTTCTTCACTTTTCTCTGATGTTTTTGCTTTTTCATCCAAGCAAAGAAATTCTGACTCTGGCATATCTCCTCCTGTAATATCTCATGACTTTTCTGTGTCCTTGACCTCACCTATTGAAATTTTTCCATAGGAGAACTTGAACTTTACTGGAAGACTTTGCTAGAATCATGTTTATTCTCAGAGCAACCCTCTGGTTTCCTCTCCTGCCTCAAAGTTCCTAAATATAACATGAATGAATTACAATGCCCAGAGAGACTTCATATTCACAAGTTTCACAGGCTAACAGCATGACATATCTGCTCTGAAAAAACTGATATTCAAACATTGCTGCTCTTCTCCTACCTGCTCTTCATGGATTAAATTTGCTGACCTTTCTTCCAGATTTGTTTTTTTACATCTGGAACTTATTGTGCTTCTTTTCTGTTTGCGGAGTCTTACACCTCCTTGGAGTCCTTCATAAAGCCAGGACTTCTTCTTATGGACATATTTATGGTCTTTTTACTGTAACTGAACAAGGGCTGTAACCCTCTAGTAAATGGGAAGAATACAATGCCTTTAATTCTGTGCTGAAATTTTAACTTTAGTTTCCAGAAAGATGGCAGAAACAGGTGAGAAAGTCTAATAAAGCTTTTTCTAAACCTAGTTGCAGTCTGCATGAGTTTTTCTTTTTTGCAAAGACTCTTTGTAAGCAGGCAATAAATTCTCCAGGGAATCCTGCAGATACTGAGAATGTTTTTGAATTTCATAAATGTACAGTCGATTTTTTGATTTTCCAGGTTATTCTGCCTTGCATCATTCTCACCATTCCCAGTTTTAATTGCTCATTTCTCACTCTCCAACATACCACTCTGCTGGAGGCCTACAAACCCAACTCTAGCACCTTTGTCTTGCTGTGTTCATTAATCTCAGCAGATCAAATGGTTCATGAATTTACTCCTGTACATTGTGTCCCTCTTCTCTGGTTTGTTTGACACTCATATGCAATCATCTTTTAGAATGAGACCATGTAATATGTGCAGAGCAACTTAACAGAAATTCACAGCATTGTGCTACCTTTTGTTAGCTTAAGCTTGCACTCAGTTTAGGTTATAAAAGGCAAGTCTGAGTACTTTCTGGAAGCAGCTTTAACCCTCTAAAGAGGGTGCCCATTTGTACTTTTTTTTTTTTGTTTCTGGTCAGGACTGAAGCTGTGCAATAACTATCTTTCGCTTGGTTCCCCATTGTTTAGGTTTCTGATTAGAATTAGAGGAAGAAATTTAAATTACAAGAAAGAAAAGCAAGTGCAAGTATTGCAGCTTTCGAAAGGGTCATTCTAATTTCGGTGAAATGTCAAAGAGGGTTTCATTATATCTAAGCCATTTCCCCTATTTCTATTCACTGTCAGCAAAATGAACTTGCTTCTATTATGTTAAAAATAAAGTACCATAGTCGTATTTTTAGATTAAATATAAGAGAATGATAACCCATTAGCCCATGTCCTCACTACAGATGCCTTGCCTGTCTACTCCAGTGACGTGAACAAGAATCACTTCTTCCTCTATTTTAGACACAGAATGCCCTTGCAAACAAGACACTTTATTTTAGTGGGAATTTCCTGGTTAAATACAAGTTACATCCCTTAGACATGATTCCTGTGCAGTTAGATTGATGCAACCCTTTCTTTGAATCCCTTGACTGAAATCCACATTTCTTTCATAGTTGTATTATGCCAGAAGTCCAGATCTAAAGAGCAAAAAGCCATGAGAATTAGGGAAAATCAGATAAGATGCTATAACATTTAAGAATGCAATTGTAATTTTCTCTGCTATATGATAGTTTTTGTAGTGACATCCTATTTGCCAAAAGTATCTTGCCAGTACAAATGTACCAATGTCAAAATTAATTCTTACTAAATTTAAACCTCTTTTTTGGACTCATAAGTGCAGAGGAGCAGATTTACTGCTGTTTATTGGTAGTATAAGGCAGTTGGGGTTAATTAACACTGTTACACTTCAGGCCAGAAATGAGCCTGCCAAAGTGTCTCTGTGCTTGTCCTCACTGTTAAAAAAATATACAGTCTACTCCCTTTCTCATCATTCATTTTGCAGTTGCTATTTTCAGCAGTCCCTTTACCCCTTTTTACATTTCAAACCCTAACAGGCTGAATGGGTGCAGCCAGAAAATGCTATATGTATTTCTAGCACCTGGAATAAAAATGAAGGCAACAGCTAAAGAAATGGATTCCACTTCTAACTTTTTCATTTTAGCTACAAGTGTGTAATCAGTGATTCCTAACACATGATCCATAGCTGAGTGTTGACTATGTTTTTAAGAAAGTTAATTAACCATAATGTCTGAGGGCTTCGTTACTGCTTCCCCTTTGGCAGGTGATTTGCTTCAAGAGCATCCCAGTCTGTTAGGCAACGTGAACAGTTATGGATCTAAACATTATTGTTCAAGAGCAAGGTTTGACAAACAGAAAAAGGCAATTCCATGTGTTCCTTATTAACAGACAGATGGTTTAAATTCTCCACTCTTCCTCAAGGGCACTCCAACACAGCAGTGTGGTTATATATGTGCCTGCTCGTGCTGGACTAGGAATGCCTAGGTGTATTATGGGGATAATATATGATAGAGACTGTTCCAATGAGAAATCTGGACACAGCCATATTGTTTTGATGTGTATAGGGTCGAGTGGAGAGGGTTTAGATATGTACAAGTTGTGCCCTGCTTCTTCAGTCCCTGGCTAACCCTATTTACTGGAACAGACACATCCTGCAAGTTCCAGGAAAGCCTTGAAGACAGGGTTGTGGTGGACCTTGGAGCTGCCTTCTGCACAGGAAGGAAAAGTGTGTAGTTAGTGAGCCACTCACCTCAAATGTAATCAGCTGGAGCTCTCACAGAACTGAATCCACTTGTAATGCAGATACTGGAGAAGAAGAGCAGCTGATGGAAAAGGGTCATCTGGCAAAACAGTGGAGCATTTCAGCCTAAACTGTAAGGGAACTGGCAGCGATGGAACAGAGAAGAAGGAAAGCCCACACTTTTTTAAAGCTTGGTGGAGGGTTTAAAGAGTCCCTGGAGGATGGCCATGGGATGACTGTGGAGGGCTGCAGTTGTGTCTCAAAGTGTATGATGCAAATGAGACCTGCAGCTGTGACTCAGCAGTGGTGGATAGAATCTGGATAAATGGAGCTCTGTTTTTCCTGAGCTCCTTGTTTAGCCACAAAAAGTGTGCTGGAGGCTGTAGTCTGCATGAGAGTAATTTCTGAGCTAGGCATCTGCATGATAGGTGTGAAATTTAAAGTAGCTTTTGTAAGATTTCTGCGTATGATTGAATTCAGTTGTCTCTGATGGTGATTAATTGTATCTGAACTTTGAGGCATAAGATTGCTCAGAGGATTTGTCTTCTATGTAATCTGTTATCTCCTCTGAACCTAGTGAGTGAGTAATGACTGGCCCAGGTTTAGCTTGTGAGCTTCCAGATATTTGTATCTAGATGAGATGAAGACCAGCGTCTGAGTTTTAGCTACAAGAAACTTTAGGATTGTTTAAATATGTTAAAAAAAAAAAAAAAAAAGCTTTTTTCTTACATCTCTTTGTGGTGTTTCTTGTAATTCCTCATCTTTCTGTGTGTCTTGCTACATAAATTTTCATTTACTCGAGGGCAAATGATGTTGTATTGCCTCTTTTATAATATATTCCTCTTCTTAACATCTATTACTTAACCAACTAATTCTCCATGTGCAACTTTAGTCACCATTTAAGATGTCAGTATACCCATAGCACTTTTTCTAGACAATGGCATGTTCCATACAGTTTCCATTTCTAAAATCACTGTCAGTGCCTAACACATGATTTGATTCAAATGGGTTAATATTCATGATCAAGAGGAAACATTTCCTTTATATCTATTTTTGGTGTAAGGAACTAGCCAAAAGTTCAGACCAAAACAAACCTTTTCTTGGCATTGATTCAAAAAATTTGGACCAAATCTTACTCTTCTGGAAATCAATAATAGCAGTCCCATTGGGCTTCTGGAGGGACACAGTTCTTCATAACAGATATTTTTGGTGAATCCAATTAACTTAAAGCTAAAAACAAATAAATTAGAGCTAGTGGCATATTTTTCTGGACAAAATCCAGGTTTAATAAATATATCTTGAGTACAGGACACAGGATATTACATTATTGAGAAGACTTTGACAGTCCAACACTTTTTTTGTACTTCAAAATAAGAGGCATTGTTTATGAGAAATGAAAAAATTCTATACGGAACATCGACATTATTACTCTTTAGAACAGCTTAAAATCTAAAAATCACACCAAAAAACCCACAAAAAGCACGTCAAATTGATTGGATGGTCTAGGATATCTCTGTTGGGTATGCACAAATAACACCTAAGACAGGTTTTCACCTGGGAATTTTAAATATATAATGCAATTTGTTTGTTGAATATGAGTGGAAAATTTGGATCAGCTTAGTTCCAGTTATTGTGCCAACATAATTGAGTCATATGTGTTTAGACATTAGTTTTCCTAGATGCAATGGGAAAAACCAACAAATGCAGAATGAGATTTGGGCCATATGAAATCTGAAGGACCTATCACTTGCATTTCTAAAGAAGGAAACTCAGAGCAATAATGCTCTTAATTTAGGCGTGTCTTTCATCATATGTTATTAGGAAATTAAGTAGTAGGACAATGTCAGCTCATGCATTATTCCACATCTGTCAGTACTTTTAAGTTGCTAGAGTTGTCCCTGAGATGGTTTGACCAGCCATATACAATGGCCAGCTCTATACAATGTCAGAGCATGTCAGAGTACACTTGAGAGTCTGTCCTGGGAGATACTGTGAATTATGCCACCTTTCTTTGAAAGCTGAAAACATTCATGTGTAGAGAGACTCTAACCAGGCCAGCTGGCCTCAGAGTAGGCCCAAGCCCTTCTATTAAGACAAGTAGGCCACACCAGTGAAGTTAAATGTGTAGAATTTTTCAGAGGTAACTAATTTATCTTCCCTTCCCTTCCCTTCCCTTCCCTTCCCTTCCCTTCCCTTCCCTTCCCTTCCCTTCCCTTCCCTTCCCTTCCCTTCCCTTCCCTTCCCTTCCCTTCCCTTCCCTTCCCTTCCCTTCCCTTCCCTTCCCTTCCCTTCCCTTCCCTTCCCTTCCCTTCCCTTCCCTTCCCTTCCCTTCCCTTCCCTTCCCTTCCCTTCCCTTCCCTTCCCTTCCCTTCCCTTTTTCCCCTTCCCCTTCCCCCTGACTTCAGTTCCCATTTTGAAAATTAGAGACAATTGACAATTGAAGTGTTTTCTGGTAAAATGTGTTCAGCTTCCAGAAAACTGGCCTGGAACTTGGACTTGTATCCAAGTGAAATATGCTGTTGGCTGGGAGTTAGTAACCACTGGAGCTTTGTCAATATAATAAATTCTCATTGCTATTTGACTGCATTTGTCACGGTGGGCGATGAGTTGGCAAGTACAACATGAAACAGGGATCAAAGGTACACATTGAAAAAGTTGTTTGGTTTACTTTTTTTCCTATAATGCTGGACAAATGCAGTAAATTCCAAAGGTTTGCTTTTGATAATGGTTCAGCCTCTCCTGGGTTTACAATCAATGCTTCAGGTTTCAGGAAATTAAATTATGTTACAAGATTTCCAAAATGTCCCAATCCTTATGGTTTAGAAAATAAAGAGCCACAATAAATCTTTACAATACTTAGTACAAAATGCCACATTTGGGTCTAGATTTGGCTTGTCTCACAAACCAGTTCTTTTCTGATGTCTTCAAAAACCTTACTTCTCATTCTAAAAGGTTCCTACCTTTGCTCCTCTGCCCAGTATCTTTACTTTCTCTTTGAAACAGGAAAATCTCATTCACTCTCATCTGTAGCCATAGATGTGCACTTTTTATGGCCATTGACTCCCATATTTTTCCCAGAATGAATCCATAGCTCTGAACTTATTAACATGCTCTGACCATTGATCTGCACAGACATGTCTAAAACTTCTTTTGCATCTGAGTCTGAAATGTCTAGGAAAGATGGATATCTGGGGAGATCTGAGAAACAATGTCCTTGAAACATAACGAGAGCCATACCAGAGGTCTGTTCTCCAGTTAGGCAAAGGAATATCTTGAAACCCCAAGTAGATAATCTTTACAAGGTTGAAAGAGTGACACCCTGAGAAACTACAAAGTGAGATCTGTTCACATATATACCCCACAGGCACAGCTCCATCTGTTTTCCAAGCTGCTCAGCACCTACCTGAAGCAGCTTCTCAAACAGACTAAGGAAAACTGAGAAAAAAAGGCTTATGCATCCTTCTCAGTCCTAGATGGAGGAAGATGAGGTGAAACATGCCCAGCTATTATAATCTGAGGATAGTCCTATGAAGACATAGCTACTTCTAAAATATGTTCTTGATATACCTGTATGAAGGAAAAAAAAACAACAACAAAACCCCAACCCTGATTGGAATCTACTCTTTTTCTTAAGTGCATGAGGTAGAAGAAAGGAAAGTAGAAGCCTTCAGTCTTTTTTGTTTCTATATTCTCACTGCAGAGACTTCTTCAAATGTGGCAGAAGGTTAGCACCTCCTACCAGCCCAAGAACATCTAGCTGCACGTGTAAACAAGACATTCCCAGGGAATTCCTGAGGCACAGGAATTTGGAGGTCTATGTTGTTAAAGTATGTTGTAGTCCATGGGACACAGCTCTAGTGATTAGCCATCACTGTCCCCAGCAATTCTTGGGCATGATTCTGGAGTTAGCAGGGGCAAGAACTGTTCCCAACAAGCAGTTAGGATAAAGCTATTTTGTCTTGAAAACCAAGAGTTTAACTGTATGGATGTTGGCTCTCCCATGCCATTCAGTCTCAGTGTCAGGGAATAGCTCAAATGTACTGATTTCTCTGTTATAAATGTGGCCTTGGTCCAGAGAATGTAACTGGAAAGATTATTCCTTGACTTAACCAGACAAAACAACTAAATCTGTAACAGGTTAAGTAATTTACAGCATGAAAATATCTAATCAATATAGGCATTTGGCTGTTCCCCTTTAAATGAACAGCTATAACTTTTTTTACCAGATAGAAATATCAAAGAATTGGACATCAAGATATGTAATTTCTAAACCCCAAATAAATGATAGATTATGGACCAGCACCACAGAGCTGCCTAGGACCATTGCCCCTGTGTCTTTGTGTCCCTGTGTGACTATTTCTTCATTTATTTTTCCAATAGTTTCCTTTGAGTGGCAGTCTTGAGGAGGAACAGGGACATGTTTGAGGTTCCATAGGGAATGCAGGACCTTGGAAGCCTGGCTGAATTTTTGTGACATTATTTTATCAAACTGATTAGCCCATCCTTTCCTTACCTACACTACACTTCCCTCCACCAGGGCTCTCAGTAACTAATTTGCATGAGCAACAATTTAATGTGTAATTAAAGCTATTTAATGTGTAATGACATTAATGCTGCCCATTCTAAACATAAACAGATATTTTCAGAGGGAAAGGAATTCTATAGCTTGATGGAAGAAGTCCAGCAATAGCTGTGCCTGACTCAGGGTAGCTTTTTAATGAATCCTGAGAAATAATTGCTGGTGTAATAAGAATAGAGGGTAAGCTTTCTGCTTCAGGTTTTGCTGTCATCAGTTCACTTCAATTGTGTAGTGGCATGAGGGAGGGAAAGATACTGGGAAGGAAATGATGAATTAAAACAACTTGATCCACAGCTGTTTTGGACTGAATGAAAACTCAAAAAAATGTGATTATCACAGAGCAGTGTGGTTATTTTTTAGTAATAATAATAATTAAAAAAAAAAGGAAGAAAAAAACTCTGGGACATTTTTCATTTTTCCACTACAGTTTCTGCCATCGCATATCTTGTTGTTTACCTTGATTTATTGTAAGTCTGTTGTCTCTCAACTATACATCAGTGCTTGTGAATGACCCCAATTATGATAACCTTAGGCATGCGTTGTAGGTTTTCATCTCAAGCAACTGATTCCCAAAGTACAATGACAGGAATTCAAGCTAGTAAGTAACAGGGCCTTTATTTCCCCAGAGATGTAAGTGTGGAAGTCAAGGGAAATACAATGACGTTGTTAATGTTGTATTTATAACTGTTAGTAGTCCCACCCTCAGCTTCATTGTCTGAAGTGCTACTGTTATTTTCACAAAGAGCACAGCAGGCAATTTCTATTTTATACAAATGATTTATTTCTACACATTTGAGGAAAAAACATTTTTATTGGCTGTTTGTGATCTACCAAAAGAATCCTGTCATGATGTTTTATGGTTTAAAACACTTTGGTTAGATAAGCTAATTAATAACTGGAGAGAGTTTTGAAGGTGTAAGATTCCGGGCATGTAAGACATCCTCACAGTAAATTTTCATCTTGCAAAAGGTGATCTAATTTTAACTATTACTTCTGTGTTGAAGAATCTTATTAAAGATGGAAAAACTAATGAAGACATGCTGGTGACTTCAACAAAGCCATCATGGCTTTGTTCACTGATCAGTGTCTGATTCCTAACATAATTCCAGACATTTGAATGATGTTCTTCCAGTTTTATTTGATTTTTAAGTGGATATATTTTTTTTTGTCTTTATATTTTTTCTTGTTCCTTTCTCTTTATTTCTTTCTTTAACCATTCTTTTTGTTGTATTCAACCATAATGCAGAGGACATACAGTTACTATAATTTTTTTTGTAAACATGTTATAATATCTTACTCTAGCATAACTAATAGTCAATTGCCAATCATAATTCCTGATACTTTTACAGAGTGGATTACTTTGTAAAAAAGAAGTGGTATTATAAGAAACATGGTTAGAGCCATCATTCAGAAAACCAACTGAATTGAGTTAAAACCCTTTGCCAAATTAGACAAACCAAATCTGGATAACTTTGTCTTTAAAGGTTACAGGTCATTATTTGCTGCTGGATTAGATACGTCTGTCAGAATATTTTAAGAAATTACTATTTTCATGTATTTTTGATGCAGTCAAATCTGCGAATCATTTGATAGAAACTCATGCCATGATGCTGTCATGAAACACAACTTGGTTAAGTTCAAATGACCTTTAAATAGTCACTTGGACATCTGTTGTTTTATCCAAGCTTTCCTAAGTTTGCCCATTATTTTCTGTATGGAAACACTTCAATAAGTACTTAGCTAGTTCCCAAGTCTGAAGTGAATGTGATCTGACAGAAACATCACAAACTTTATGATATGGTTTTAAATAGCCCACCCAAGTAAAGTTAACTGAATTCAGAGCAAATTGGATGATTCAGCTGCTAATGAACTAAAGTATTTGGAAAAGTAATGGAACGGGATTTTGCTTTTAAGGTGCTGTGCAGATCAAGCAAGATATTTCCTTTACAACACTGCTGAAAATAAATGAAATATGGTTCCATCTCAGAGGACCCCTGTGAACTCCACTGAGATGAACTCATGCCAGTTTTCTGAAATACAGCTGGGCCCTGAACTGATGCATGAAGGAAGTCTTGCAAGATTTCTTTGAGTGGTATCAAAAGGTGAACACTTAAGAAATAACTATGAAGTAGGGAAAAAAGTGTCTTTTAGATTACACAGATAGAAACTTAGACATCCTCACAGATATCCAGTACTGAATACAGCAAATTCCGGTTTGAAAGGCTGAAAAAGCAAACCCTTAACAAAATTGCTTCTTGAGAGACGTGGACCAAAGAGGAGGATTACCTGCTGCAGAGTGAAGAATTCTTTGAAGTTTTCTTTTTTACCTGAAGCACTTATCAACCAAGAAGGAAGGAGAATTTGGCTGTACTAGAGAAGGAATTTATTATGGAGAAGAGGGAAGCTGAAACAGTTGCTGCATCTGACATCAACAGATAAAACTCACTGCCACAGAGATCTGGAATGGCCATTTTTCAGATACCTTTGCTTTTAGTAGCTTTGGTAAGGTTTTCAGGCTGCTTAGTAGGGACCAAATAATAGAGGTAGAAGTGGAATGTAAGTGTGTATATATATATATTATACTTATATATATAAAGCACCTATATCACCATATTGATAAACATTCTTTGGAACCACTCTGAGAGCAGAGGTAAGAACAGGAGTCAGCCTGTTAGTACCTCAGCACTTCTGTTTCAAACCAATTTTAAAAAAAAAGGCCACAAGACTTTGCTGCCAGCCTGCCTGGCTGGTGTTTAATACTGCTACTCCATCAAGGCATTTCATGCTCTATGTGAATTTTGTTCTGGATTGCCATGCAGGATTCCAAGTGGTCTATGTACTGCTGTGTCTTGCCTCACTCTCAAGTATCAGAAATAGCAAATAGAAATGACTGAATCTTAGCAGAGTCATGGAGCAAAATGTATAGCAAACAGGATAAGCTGAAGATGTACAATAAGATATATCTTGAGAGAACTTTGTATGTTAAATATTGAATTTACAGGAATTTCCTATTCTGTCATGGATTATTTTTTTTTTTTAATTATTTTTTTTATTTTTTTCTTTGAAAGTCTTACCTCATACAGCTTTATTTTTTTTACTTTGGACATCACACAGTGCCAGAATCACAAAAAGGATGAAGTTTGAAGTGACCTCTGGAGGTCATTTGGTCCACCCCCCCTGCTACACAGGGGCACCTAAAGCCAGTTGCCCAGGACTTTTTTGAGATAACTTTTTACTGTCTCCAAGGATGGAGACTTCACAACCTCCTTGAGCAATCTCTGCCGGTGCTCAGTCACCCTTACAATAAAAAAGTGCATTCTGATATTCAGATGGAACAGATGGAGTTGTAAGGAATAGCCTCATTTCATGCTTGCAGTATTTGGAGACAGTAAAGCAGAAAGCTAAATAACATGATGCAATCTCATAATTTATAGCAGGACAGTTTTTCCCTGCCCTGAGAATAAGGCTTCAATAAAAGACTTCTACCCTACAAAGAGAGTAGAAAATCAAAGGCTGTTTTAGGTGATTCAACAGTAGGAAATTACTGTCTAGTAATCCTAGAATTAGGATTAATCTCTTGTGTGGCCAGAGTGTAATAGGTGGAAATGCTACTGATCCTGGTAAAATAAATTTATGCCATCATTGTGGAGGTAAAACCTTAATAGGTCCTTTTGGATACAGGATGAAGAGTTTGTGCAGCAGTAACCTATTTGCTGTCAGATGAAAAGGCAGTCATACAGTGACAAGTGGTAAATTTGGAAGATTTGGTAGATCTTTTCTCTGCCACTGAGGTCACGCTGCTCTTTTCCTAACACCTTAATATAAACCTTTTCTATTACGAGCAACAATACCAGGATTCCCTTACCTTTTTACTGCTAAAATCGTGCTAAACAATAGCTGCATAAACAAGTCTAGGGGACCTGATTAACATTTTTATGGTTGTCTTTTAAGTATACAATTTTATAAGTCCATTTATTGTGCAAGGCTCTGTGTCAGCATATTTCTTTCTGTTTCTACTTCTGAACCTATATATGTATAATATTTGACTCAATTGTGCCTTCTTTTTGTACTAAGGTGTTTTTTTTTCTTTTTTCTTTTTTTAATTTTGTTTTTTTCCCCGGGCTGTGGCTTAAATGCAGGAAGCAGCAAAAGAATCATGAGCCCAAAATTATTAGATCTTTTTAATTTCTGAGGCAAGAAGGGTATGTCAGAGTATGTGCTTAATAAGATGTTGGTGCTCCAGTCTTTACCCTTCAAAAATTACTCAGATAATTTTTCTTTTCTCCATGATTAATCTTTACAATTTCTTCTCCTATCTCTTCAATAATATATGCAGAAAAGTACTGCCTCTATCTTTTCATAACATAACAAATCTTGAATACTTTGTCCAAATGTGTAGTGTATGTGATGACTTCAGAGGTTTCATATACGTTTTTTCTCTTATCAAAGTACCACACAATATCTGCCAATATACTGATCACTTTTCCTGACCCAGAAAAACAGTAAAACAAATACTCCAGGGGATTGTCTTGACTAAGAGCACTGTGCAGGGCTAAGTCTCAGTCCTTACTTCCATTATACTGACCAGCTCATTTCAAGGCATATAAATAAGTGATGCCTTCTTGGGCAAATAACAACGAGAAAAGCAAAAGAACAAATGAACAGCTCTGAATCTGATCCCAAATGTCCTCCATCAGAATCCTGATTGACTTTGTGGTTTTCATTATATAACACTTACTGCTTTGAATAAGCAAGGCCCAAAAGATAGCAATAACCTAAAACCAGACAACAGAAGCATTTGGAGCAATTTGTGTGACAAGCAGTAATTTTTTCCAGGAGAGACAACATAACAATAACAATAAATCACTCTGAATTTGAGTTGTTTTGAATTGTTTCTCTTATTATATTTCCTTTTAAGATGGGAAAGTGTAATACTCTTTTTTTTTCCTGTCCATGCTAGCCTCACTTCAAGGGACCACTGAGGGAAGACAAGATTTCTGTAAGGGTTTAATTGTCTAATGAGAGTCAAGACCATGTCATGACTGGAGAACAAAACAATGATGTTTTTATGCAACTTTCTTTCAAGGCTTTAAAGAAGAATTGATAGGAATTTGCCAGGACAATCCTGAGGCAAACTGAATAAGGCTTTTTTTATGTTTTAGCCTGCCATGCACATTTGCTTTTGTTATTGCACTGAAGGAGCAAAGTTTGCTGGCTGTTGACCCCTCATAAAACAGTACAAACCAGACAAATCTGGGGCTTGATGAAACTAATTTTGAATTGCTTTTCTGTCTGTTGTGTTTCCGAGGAAGGTATAGCCAACTGGGATGTCATAATGTAACATTCAAGAGGCTCATGGGCTGCTCCTGGGTAGAAGCAGTCAGGCACTTCTCAGGAAAGGGGTTTATCTTTTAAAACTCGAGTTGAAAGCAAAATCCTTTGCAGCCATGTGCTGTGTTAGATTAACATTTCATAAGAAAAAAATTCACAGACCTATGAGAACCACTTTTGGAATGGACTTTGGCACAAAGCACAAGTGATTCTGTTTTGTCCAAGATATTTAAACAAGGTCAGTCCATCCGCAGTTATCTTACCCCTTTGAAATTACTACTTAGAAAAGAACTGCTGGCTTTGGGAGGTCTGGTCAGATAGGAACTGTTTTCCTAGTGCTGTGTGAGCAGCACAAAATAAGTTTGTATCCTTATTTTGCAGATATCTGCAGAAGGAGAAATGAAGCAAGAAAAAAGAGGGGGGAAAATGGTGTGGTTACACCAAGAGCTAGATCACATCTTAGGAATTATGTAGGTAATGGAGTTGAAGAAATGATATCCATACAATTGAGACTACACTCATATCACGTAACTTGAAATACTCAAATGCCTTAGAAAATTTGCTCTGTGACTTCCATGTTTCCAACTACACTGAAGTTTACTCTGTTTTTAAGACAGCTGAGAGTCTGAGCCTTACTGAGTTGCAATCTGGAAAGTCAGTATTTTTTTGCCTGTCTTCCCTGCTAGGCCTGATGCAACTAATGTAATCTGGGCATATACAATACACACCAACAGGTGTTCCCTGACACTTTCTTTAGAAGAGCAGCCCACAGCTTTATGATGTTACTCTTTACACAATATCTCAATGGGCTTTGGCAGCAGCTACCAGGACTTTTGCTGCACTTCATTTTGCTGCACTTCATTTTATCCAGACAGTCAGAAAACTGGGAGGAAGAGCAAGAAATGTATCCTCTCCTGACACTATTTCTGACCATTTAACTAGACCACCTTGTTTATAGGGTTGCCTTTCCTTTCTGACCTAAGGATTTGGCTGCACATAATAAAAGTAATATTTTATGTATCACTTTTCTTATAGGAGTCCAGACAGCAGAAGAAAATATTCCAGGAGTATTCTGAATGCACAAAGACTTAATGGCACAGTAAGTGCCTTGATTCATTCTCTGCTTTGTTGGCTAGCTTAGAGCTTATTTTAATAAGGACCAAAATAGAAAACTGGCATGGCAATTTCACAATATATGTTCCCTGCCTCGAGCTGAGTTTTCCCTGTCCAAAGCAGAGGACAACCAGCTGCCAAATAGTATATACTTCGTAATAACAAATACTTTCACAAGATCAATACTTTCACAAGAAATATAATACTTGTGTTTGCAACAGAGCTTTTAAATCTTCTGAATTCTGATGATGAACTTCAGTTATGTTAAAAATTGTTTTAGCCTGTCAGGTTAAAGTAGTTATTTTAAAATATTAGCTGATTTCAGTGATTAAAATATTAAAATAGCCACAGGAAACAAATGGCTTTTGACTGTCAGAAATTACTGTGCTTGTTTGGTTTTGGTTTTTCCGTTTTGTTTTGTATTTTTCATTTCAAAGTGACTCACACATTGCCAGGTCTTGCTTCAAGATGTACTACACCTATTATTACTATTATTATTCTTCCAAAGTAGCATAGACCCACCAGAGAAAACAAAGTTGGACCTAAGTGGCTTTTACACCCAAAAGCTCATGCTGTAACTTTATGGCCTTGAGATTTTGAAAGTGATCTCACCGAAGTATGAAAAAAGGCAGTTGGATTTTTTTCTGTATAAAGGAAGATGGGATGTGAAAAGAAGGAAGAAATGACAGAGAAAGAGGGAGAGAGGGGGAGAGAGGTGAAAGACCCCAGGGAGTGAAGGGGTACAATAGGGACTCCCATAGGAGATATGCTCGTTTTTGATGTGGAAGTCTAAGGAGAAACATCTGAAAGCTCTACAGTGTGGTCCTGTTTCACTGAGAACTCTTGTAGATATTGGGTCATAGAATGGTAATTCAAAAGCATACTGTATTAAGTTACTTCTAAAAAAAGAGCATTTCCACCCCAGATTTGTTTTCAGCCACTTGTGGAGAAGGTGAAATTGGGCAGATCTGGAGAATGATCCAGTGGAGGGTCACCAGGATGCTCAGTGGGGCTGGCACACTTGGCTTTTGCTGAAAAACCCAAGGGATGTGGGCTTGTTTAGCCTGGAGATATGATGGCAAAGGGCCCCTGGTACAGGGCAATCATCAGAAGACAGATCCAGGCTCTTTAGGGAGCTGCATGGTAGGAGGACAGGAGACAAGAGTCTTACACTGGAATGGGAAAGATGCCAAGTGGTGCTGAGCAAAAAAACCCCACCAAAACCCCAACTAATACCTTGAGGGTAGCCAAGTGGTGGAGCAGGTTGCCCAAAGAGGTTGTTCAGTCTCTGTCAGGTTTTCAAAGCCACTGTACAGAGCCCTCAGAAATCTGATCTGACCTCAGAATTACCTCAGAGGTAGCACTGCCTTGAGCAGCAGCTTTGACTGGAGACTTTCTGAGGTCCCTTTCCACCTGAATTAATCTATGATCCTATTATGCCATGACTACTTCTCAAATAGCAACATCATGGTTACAGGTGGAATATGGTAAGGCACATATTTCAGAAAGTTCTTTATGGATTTTACCTAAATTATTGATCTAAACAGAAGATAAGATACTGTTTCACGTGTGACTTCTATGACTTTCCCCTTTTTCTCAGTAGGTATTTTATTCTCAAATTTGCAGGCAGGCACATACAGTGGCTGGATTTTACACATCACATATTACACCTCTATGACAGACCTTCAGAAGAGCACAAACAACAACAAAAAAAAATTGGTGCAACCTGGCCTGAGAACTATTCCTGGCTATACAACCTCTGGGCATCAGCACTCACTACACAGCAATGTGATCGAGGCAAGGGAATGAACAAGTGTACCCTTGACCCATGTAGTAGGTATATGGACATAAGAGTGTTCTGCAACATTTCCATCCTGCTTTTAAGATGTTTGCGTCAAAGACAGAGCACCAAGAGTTTTCTTACAAGCTGAAATACTTGAAAGCACTTAATTAGCTGTCTAAAAATCAGGCAAAAATACAGGCTTATAGGGGAAAAAAAACATGACCTCATTCTTGGACCGCTGTGAAATCAGGCCATTAAATTATGCTAACATCTACACCACTAATTTACTGTCTCTCCTTCAGACTGCCCTAGGAAATCATGCATCACTAGGTTAGCACTGTGAAATACCTACATCTCCTGTGGAAGAAGAGAAAAAATCTGCAATTCTCGCTTTTTTTTTTTCCTTTTTTTTTTTTTTTTTTTTTGACAAGGAGGGCCCCTTTATGGCCTCATTTGTAACCTTTGGTTGCCTAAGGAGCTTTAATTGCTGGCTGTATTTGAAGCCCTACTGCTGCTGACTATAGCTGGCATATTGCACTGGCTTTCCTGAGGATTTTCTTCTTTATGTATGCAATTAATTTGATTCACTTATTTATTTAAAGCAACTAAAACTGTTATCTATGCTTTGAGAAAAACATAATTAGTTTGTTTCTCTTTTCTACCACACTAAGCAAAACAATATTAATCCCATAATTTTAAAAGCTACATGGTTATAAGTCATTCCCTGGTCACAGACATACTTGTATCATCATGATACCTCACGAGCCATGTACTTTTTCCAGTTTTCTTTGGAATAAAGTGACACAGGAAAGAATTAAGATTTTTTTTCAGAAACAGCATCATCCTTGTCAAATGTAATGGATGAGCAATTGCCATTTAATTTAGTCTGGCTATAGAACCAGGCACATTCACTCAGGAATGTGGTGTTAAAGAGACTTCTATGTGCTTCCATGTCTTGCTAAAGAAAGACATTTTGTCTCTCTAGGTTCACCAGCCACTGTCTTTGTATCTTCTATGCATTCTTTCTTTTACCCTGATGCAGATCTTACTTTTAGTCAGTTTTTAGGATTAGTAGTGCAGCTTTATCTTTCTGACTGTTTATGTACTTCTGGTTTTCCTCTTGATGAAACAACAGTAAAAATGCAGATACAGCATAGTTCAAAACAGAAGGAGAGTAATAAGGGGAAGAAACTTACTATTCCTAGAAAATGTTTGAGAAACATTTCCTCCACTCCGATTCTGATGTAATTAGTTCCCTAAAATATATTTATAAAGCAATAAAAAATTAATTATTTAATTATTGAATTTTGGTGCAGTTCTTTCAGGAGTAGTATACTTACATATACTATGCTAACAAACTGTGTTTAACCACTCAGCTTTCCTCAAAGTGTGCCAGGCAGCCAGGACCTCACAGAGAATTGGGTCATCTATGGACTAGAAAGCCAGTGGCTATGGTGCAATTCTCTTTCCTGGTTGTCTTGGAATGTTATTACTTGGCACAGCTTAAAAATATCACTTAAAAAAAAAAAAGAAATGTGATTTAGGGCCAGATTCACTGACACATTCCAGTTGCTTTGTGCTTGTCTGGTGATAGAAAACAGCAGTAAACTAACAAGCTAAAGTGGATTTATGATTGCTTTGCATATCTGACATGACACAGGGTTATTAGAGCATACCAGAGGGAGTGCTCTCTTCTTTAGTGATGGGCTGGAGATAACGGGAGAGGGTGTTTGTTCTTGCTTGTAATGTAATTCCTGGTGATATGAAATAAAATTGTAAATCAAACTAAAAAGTTTAGTTGTATACTCATGATATTTTAGTATTGCTTAAATTGTCTTCCCCTGCTAATTGTGGACTGGTGTTAGGACAGCAGATGTCTCTTGGAGACTAAAATGGCAGTGAAGTGGAATAGCAGCCCAGAGATACAAGAAATATTTGAACGCTTTTTTAAGCAAAGACCATGTGTACATCACACATGGTAAACTGCACTTGGTATGGGCTTCACATCCTTCCTGCTCACATAACTTTAGCCAATCCAGCCTGAATGAATGTCCATTGCTATCAAGAAGGAATGCCACCAATGTCATGCAGAGCAGATACGTGTGAGTATGCCTGCCTGATGTGACATAAATGGTTTCACTGAGCCACAGAAGCATGAATTGGGCAGTGAGGGCCTTTGTCATCTCAGCTGAGAAATGCCTCAGACTTTCAATTGGCCTTGGCATGTCTGACACGATGATAAGTGTGCACAAATATTTCACCGAGCACCAATTATTTAGAAAATGAAGTGCTCGTATGTTTTGCCAGGCAAGGAATTTCTCATGGCTATCCTCAGTGTTTGTGCATCAACAAATGCTGGCAGAATTCCCCCATTAAGGTTTTTCTTCACTGCATTTGGAGTGTTTTCCTTGTGATGGTGTCACTGCTAACTGAGAAGCATATATGTGTGTATTAGGAGTTTCATACTCTGGGGTATGGCTTTTGTATGGCTCTTGCATAGTCCCCTAGGAGACAGGCAAGTACCAGGACTCAAGTCCAGATATGAAGAGCTTTCTGGCAGATGGATGGAGTGAATCTTCCAGCTGGCAATGTATTAAACTGAAATGTTTCTCAAAGTAGAAGAGTCTGGAAAGAAGGACAAGTCATTCTGCAAAGTGTCAAACAGAAGTTGTAACGTATGGGAGCCATACATCCCCAGGAAACCTGTAAGCACCAATGATACCTGCTGCATGAGAACTGCAATCAAAACAAGAAGAAGAGGAGCATGTGTCTATATTCTCAACTGCACTGACTTGGGTCACTCAGCTCCCTCTGTCTCTGTTTGCTGGCAGCCACAATGATATATTTCTGGAATTGGCACCAATCAGATCATTCCTAGCTGGATGGCACGGCATGCCCAGCTCATCCCCCTGAATGATTTGTTTTCGTAAGGGATTTGAACATCAGCAGATGTCTCCAGATGAAATGCAGAAAAGTTGTGCTTTACCAGTGGTTGTTTCCACTAGTAACTAAAATCAAACCAACTTTAAACCCTAAGACTATGGTTCCAGCATAGCTGGCCTTAATAAGGCCTCAGTTGTTAAACTGCAATTTATTGGGCATCTTACAAGAAAGCCTAAGTCAACACATAAAAAGTTAATTGTCAATTTTTTTCCATGAAAACTGAGCAAACTTAAAGGTTAGTTGATGAGTATTATTTAGTGAACAGTTCTTTGAGGCAAAAATAAATACCTCTTATCTCTGATGAAAATATAAATAGAAATGTCTCCAGGCTGAGGCATTGTGAAATAGCTGAATGGTATGATGTACATAAACATCCACAGCATTTTTTGGCCTGTTTTTCAAGACCTTTTCTGTCTTGTCAGAATGTTCACTGTGATATACCAGCACTTCAAATGAGAATGGATTGCTGTTTCAGATCATAAAATTTAATTATGGTAGAACTTTAATCTGAGATCAACTTCAGTATCTCTGATGGGAAAATAATTGACCACCAAAGCAGCCTGACCACCCAAGCCAGCACTGATGTGGTTTCAGATGCTCTGTTAAAAGCCAGATTTAATGAACTAAATTTTCAATACTCTGTGTCAGATAAGATTGTTGTGAAAAATATTTTCAGACTCAGATATTCAGCAGATATTCTATATATTTTCCAGATACCCTATCTATTGTGGGCACTTTCTTCAGCTTCCTCTCTCTTTCCCCGTGTAAACCCATGCATCTTCATACAGGTTCCATCATTCTCACACCTGTCTTGTCTTTCCTGTTCATGGAATTGCTACCATACCAACTTTGCTGACAATCTCTAGTGGAAAACTGACTACAAAAGAGATAATTGAATTTGTATTACTGGCCAATGGTATAGTTCTGCCTGTAAGTGTAGCATGTATTGCCTTTTATGTGAAACACATTTCACTACTTGGAGGTTTTTTAATTTGCATTTATGCTGCATATTAGCAACCTGTAAAGAGCTTTGCAGCCCAAAGCTATGGCTATTTCAAATCTGCTCCTGATTCTAAGAAATCACATGTTGCCTTCTCCCCCTTAAGCATGTGATATTTCATTTGTAATGAAAAAATTATGGATAAATTTCTGTCTAGATCCTGGAGACAGTGCCTAAGTGGGTCATGAAAGCAGTTAATCTCTGCTTGTGAAAAACTGGGTGGAGCACATTTGAAATTCAAAGGAAATGCAAATGTAATATTCAATTCTGAACCAAGTACTTGGAATAGCCATTACCTTAAATTAAGAAGGGTAGTTGTGCAATAAGTTTTTAGGGTAAAAATTTAAGGATTCAGAATGTCGAAGATAAGGATCCAGTCATACCCATCTCACTTGAATAATCCTGATTATTTAATTGGCACTGTACACGTGGATGAGGATTAGAGTAGAATAAAGGCTTCCAGGAGCATGCCCAACTCTGGTTACAAGGCAGCAGAGATATTGATCTTGATCATGCTGTGTATTTTAATTGACAAGCCAAACACCTTTTTGCTGGAGCAAAATTACTTCAACACTCAGAAACCATAACTCATGACCTGAGACTGACTAGAAATCACAGGTGTAAGGCAAACAAACACATTTTATTTATTATAATTCTGTGTTTCATATGTTTGTTTTATTTTGAGTTGAAAGCACAGCCAAAACTCCATAGTTTTCAAGTGTTTTTGCTAGACAAGGGCTGAGTTGTTCCTTGAGAATATCACCACAAGGCATTCTACAATGTCGTGTATACAAACTGGATCTTTATGAGCAGGATCAGGTTCTGGAAGCAGGATATATCTTTAGCATTCTGTCAAGCTAATACACCTTTTTTGTCCCTCTTCCAGGTGATGTTTCCATACTAAAATGCAGTCACTGATTTGTAGCAAATATACAAATATGTTGAAGGAATATTTTTGCCAATTATGGCCCAAATTAAGTGAGGCATGGGGCAAGCACACATCTTGGAAAGTGAGGGTAAAGAGCAGGTCCAGGCTCCTCTTTTCCTACCTCTCAGTGTAAAGCACAGCAGTGGACCTGCCCCTTGGTCAGTCCATATATTCCAGGCCACAGACATAGGGCAGTTTACTCAAGCTCTGATTGAGTAGACCACATCATTCTGGGAACCTTTTTGTTTCTCCAGCCTCCCAGTGCTCAGCCTGGGGCAGAGTAGCTCACACCATGCACAGTGTAGTGCTGCCCTTAATGGCTCAATTGAGGCCACAGAAGAGGAGAACACAGGAAACCTTTATTTTTCTACAGAACTGATACAGTACAGGCAGAGTCTGTACAATAATGCTTCATTTACTGCCTTTCTCCTGTTCTTTACCTCTTGGTGACCTAGCAGAAGCAGAGGTCACTTAGCTGCATGGTAGCTCTGAGTTCTGAAGCAACCGTAGGAGACTGCCAATTATTCATTGTTTTCCCACAGTTTATCACAGCTCTGCAATATGAATCTCTGTAGTGTTCTGAAAGAGGGAGACATTGTCTGTGGGAATTGCCCTTCCTCTCCCTCATCATCATACAGACCATCTCTTTTCACATCTGAAGCTACACAGCAGTCCTGTGGCAGCCACTATGGAACTATTCAGTATTTTTCTCACTGTATTTAGCAATGAGAAATAGCAAGGAAAGGTGAGATAGCTGTAGCTGGGTAACTTTCTACAAAACACCAGAAACAGGGGCTTTCCTTGCACAATCTTTCATTTACAGTCCATAGGACTCATGTATTGCACCTAACAGCCAGAAAGATTGTTATTTCAACAAGCTTCTCTTTTCATTCAAAAGCATAATAAGAGAATCACTCATTCCAGATTCCTGTTGGAGTGCACTGCAGTAACACATGTAAGAAAGACACAGAGCTGGTAAGGAAAAGTTTCCAGGGCAGATTGCCTCGATGCAAAATGATTGCAGAGTTTCTGCTTACCTCAAAATCACCTTAAAACTGAATTACTAATGCTGATCAGAGGGCTGTCATGATACCTGTGGGAAGTAGTAGTTCAGAATATTTATATTTCCTGTTTTCCTCCAAACAGTATACTTCTGAAAATTTTAGAAAGGTTTTCCTCTGGAAATACTACATTTGGAAGTTACTACCTTTTGTGGGTTCACTGAAGTAGCAGATGACTAAGTCAGACTGAATAAGAAATTATCATCATATTTGAGTATTCTTCCACTCTAGTGTGTATTCAGATTGAAATTTATCTGCAGATGACATACACTGTACATTATCAGCCATCTGTATTTGTTCTGTCTGTTCCTCAAAGTGCATATGATGAATCAGTCTGTTTTTTTCTGCTGGGTCCTTCTCTTGTTAGAGACAAGAATCTTTAATCCTTCCACTGGGGGAAAAGCACAGAATACCAGGTAAAGTAACCCTCTGCACTTTCATTTTTGTCATTATGCATTTTATTTTGTGTTTGTAACTTTTCCATTTTGATTTCTTCTTCAGATCACACCTTCATTCTTTGCAGTTTGTATTTTCCAAGAAATAGCTACCACACTCTTAAACACAATGTAAGTTAAGTTTACATTGCCAAGAAGGAGCTTTAGATTGGATATTAGGAAAAAATTCTTTACTTAAAAAGTTTTCAGGCATTGGAACACACTGCCCAGAGAAGTAGTTGAATCTCTAGAAGTATTTAAAAGATGTGTACATGTGGTCTTAGATCCATGCTTTAGTGGTGGCAGTGCTAGGTTAATGGTTGCACTTGATGTCTTTTCCAGCAAAACTATTCAATCATTCTATGAAAGTAACTTCATAAGTCACCCCTAGACCTTGGCCTTAAGAGTGTACATGTGGATTAGCTAAAGCTCTCCACTTAAGAATGCACCTAAGTGCAGCTTGGGAGACACCTCCAGAGGTTGTTCTCTGTGTGAAAGTACCATGCTCAACTCCTTTTGGGAGTGTGTGTTTCATAGATATGTGTCCTACTCATTTTAGATACACAGAGATTGATTTATCTCTCAGTGATATAAATATATTAATGTAAATACATTGCCTTTACCAGTCCTTCTTAGGATGAATTTTGGCACAAGTTAGTGCAAAACTTGACTTTCTGGTGATTAATGCTGTGATATTTAATTTTTCCACCTCTGTCTTGTAAAAGTGATAAGAAAAAACAAAAGAAAAAAAAAAAACCAAAAGAAAAAAAAGAGCACTTAGAGTACCAGCTGTGTTTTGGGTGAAAAATGATTCCACATTGCAATTCTCTTGGTTACGTTCCTAAATGTTAATAAAGTAATTTACGTTTGTTTGTCAGAAAGACAAAGGTAAGATAGCTCAGTCTTCCAAGTTTTTGATTGTGTTATACTAGAGTAGAACACTATGAAAAATTGTGTAGACTAGTCATTTACAATAGACCAAACATTTATTTGTCTCTCATATAATCATTAGTTTGGTTTTCAGGGTAGAAATGAAAGACCAAATCTGGACTATTGCACTACATTAAGAGAATGTAAAATCCCTACCTAAGAATATTAAACTTATGGAATCAACTTACAATTTTCTTTTTTTCTTTTCTTTTTTTTTTTTTTTTTTTTTCCTTGAGGCTGCATAGTTTAAGATGGAATAAAAGAAAGGGTAAAAACTAGTCATGATGTGAAAGAAATCCAAAAGATTTTACATTTGCACTTGCATCTTGTGCTCAGTGCAAAAAGGGCTCCAGGTTGTTCCTGAGTCTTTTGTGTGTCATTTCAAGCTATTTAATTCAGTGCCACTGCCCATAACTATAAAGCAGGATAGGCTTCAAACAAGGGATACTGAGGATCACTGAAGTGTATAGCTCATATATCACAATATAGAGGTAAGAGGGGTTGCAGGAATACTAAGGATGCTCTAACATCTGGGTTGCAGGAATACTAAGGATGCTCTAACATCAGTACTGGTTGGTATAAAGTTTGGCTTCCAGGTTATATGTACTGTTGTTACTCCTATCTAGTCTTCTACCAACAATTCACCTGCACTGGAATCTGGTGTACTACTTTAATGAACTGATTTAATCTCAACTCCAGATTCAGTGACTCAAATATATGTGCCTACAATATAAAAAAATCTACATGCAAACTCCCACTGTTGTCAATTATGTTTACATAGGCAACATAGAGCTTTTCAGCTCATCTGTCATAGATATACAGCTTCTTACTTGCTGATAGTGCAATTTTAGGCCCAGAGAGGTATCCAGCTGACACTTCAGAAGAGCACAAGCCTCTCACATGTGCTCCCATACCTTGTCTAACTTGTGAAGGTTTCTCATATCCTTGAAAGAGTCTCAAATGTCACACCTATCTTTAGCCAAATGAATCTCCCCCAGGATCTCTGCTCTGGGGTGAATCCAGTAGCTTTCCAGACTACACCTGGCACGATGCTGTTGCCTAAACATCTCCATCAGTGCCATTTCAGATGCCCTACAGTCTCACATTTGGTCTTCAGCTGCTTTTGTGAAAAATCATAGGTTTCCCACTGGTCTCGAGTTACATTCATCAGACGTGCACAGATATTTTAGCACCCTTGGAATCTCAATTGTCACTTGATTTTTATATTCACAGAGGTGTATTATGTCTTTGTATTGGCCACGGTCTTGACACAGCTGTCCAGATCATCCTTATCCTTTCCCTACTACTTTGAAGAGTCAAGATGCCATGTAGGTCCTATCTCATATCTGTCAGCTCTGTGTGGGATCTTAGCTAAGCTGGAATGTTACTAAAGACATCTATAATTAGGCAATTGAATTGAGCACTGTATCTATCATATGAGATTAGATTGATAGTTCACAGGTGTGCTGAGATACACACCTGCTTTTTTGTGCTTGAATATGAAACTAAATCTTACCCACAGCTGTGCTGAGATCAATTATATAAGGCTGAGAATTTCCCTGAACACCAATAAAACTTTTTTCCAACTTACAGCACTAGTTATGCCTTCTGTGTTTATCTTTATTGAGATAGATTCAAGGTGTTCTCACAAAATAATAATTAGATCATGTATCTAGTGTTTGTAGTAGCTTTGCTCAGAACTTTTCAACTTCTTTTTGCTACTAGGTGGTGGAGCAGAACCAGAGATTAATTATTAGAACCCTTTAATGTCTTACTGCCCTGCTTTTCAATCACTCATCTCAGTATGCATTATTTCCTCCATTTTGCCTCATGGTTCTTTAACTTTGCTGTTGTTTTAGCTTGACCATTTGCAAGAAACACTGTCCATGATAAGACAAGCACTATAACAGAACCCATTGCTCACTCTGAAATGTTTTATAAAAGAAGAAGTAGTGAGCCCAAATATTTACATAATGTGGTTTGCATAATGCTAACTTGTTGAACTTCTGGTTCCACCTGATTAACAAGTTTTTTTAATGTGACATTATTACAAATCTTAAGCCAAACCCTCTTCTCTGGTACATAAGAATAGGTCCTAATGAAACCAGTGGGAGTTAAGTACATGTATCCAAGTGTAAAATCTGGCTCCAAAATTTGGCAATTAATTCCTCATTTAAATGACTTGTCTGGAATTCTGGTTTCATTATGGCAGTGGCGACAGCTTTGGCTCCTCGGTTTACTTTTTTTTTGCATCCTCTTTATGTAGTTTCTTTCATTTGTATGGCTGTAAAAAATGGACTGAAAATTGGACAGTGATTGCTAAGGTAAGTGAGTCTGCAGGTTTGGGCTGAGCAAGAAGAGTATGGAGAACACAGATTATATCATCTAAAGAGCATGTGTAAGCAAAAAGAAAACTGTTCAATGTAGACAAATGATTTAACTGGGCACTAGACATAAATAAAACAATCTTGTTGCTGGATTAAAATCTCATGCTTTTTCTTACTCTTTTGTGACATTATTTCTATTTCTTGAAATATTTCTTGGTCTTGAGATAGAACATCTGAATTATTAATTGTTTTGTTCCTGCTGGAATATCCAGAAATGTATTTCTGTGTGCTCCAATATACCTGTATTAATTAAGATTGTGAAGAAGTTGGGATGTACAGAATCTGTAATTTGAGTTTATATGCATACACACATGCATACATACACTTGTATTCCCCCACGTGTTTATACATATTAATAGGTACAAATACACATCATTAAATAATATATGTTTTTAGTATATTATATACTGGTATTATAAACGTTATATATATGTCATTTAATTACCTTTGCCTACTTTGAGCTGTACTGAAATTACACATCCGATCTAAGGCTTTTTTTGTAGTCAGTGGAGAAGTTATTTTGAGAAGATTTGTCCAAGATGACTTGTGAAAATTATCATTTGGATATTATCTACTGATGATAGGGAGAATTACCTCATATCAGTCATCTGTCTTGTACCTGGTTAAACTAAGATGCAATGGATTCTTTTCAAACCTACTCAGTCAAAAAAACTGAGTTAAAAAAATCTGTTAAGCATTCAATTTCTCTGCAGTTTCTCTTGATGAAGATCACTCTGGCCTTATACAGATTAATGAAGCTGTTTGGTGCTCAATCTGACTGTGCTTCTTATTTATTCATAAGAAGAAGGATTGATGGATATACTGGAGGGAACAGCAGAAACCTGCCAGAGGTTGTCTCCATTAGATCAGCTGAGAAATTGGTTCCAGTATGATTTTTTTCAAGAATTCTAGTTCTGACACAGGCCAGATGCACATTGATGCTAGAGTCAAAAGTAAGAATAAAAATTGTATTTATTGCGCTGTGCTTTTTAAGAGATTGACACTGACACAGATAATTTGACCTTTTCATATAAATGTCTCTTAGACATGAGTTGGCATGGGTGTTCTTGGAGTCTTCTGTGCTTGAGAAATAATATAAGGAAATTAATGTAAAGGAGAAGCTAGATCACTCTCTCACCATCCCAGACTAAAAGCAGAGACAAAACAACCCCTGCTTTATTATGAAATCTTCTTGTTGAAGTGTATTTAAGAGTTCTATTAGCATTCTGCACAAAGACTACTGAAGGAGTAAACTATTAAATTAGTGTTTTTACTTGACATCAAAAATCAGTAATTTAAGAGCAGCAACCTGGTACTTTTCCTTTCTGAGTCACCAGCTTTCCTAAAAGCATAATGAATTTTTGAAACTGTGATTAGTAATTGTTTCAAAGGAGGAAAAATATGTATTTGGTACATGCTATTTTCCCAATATCCAGTGAATTTCTCACTCTGTTTGTTACATTGTGGCCCCTTTAAAACTTTTGTCTGAGCAGACAAACTGAGTTATTATTCTTCATAAAGTAAAAATAGAAAAAAAATTAAAAGAAAGCCTTTTAGTCTGTTTTGATTCATGTAGACATGGCACTTTGGGACATGGCTTAGTGGGTATGGTTGTGTTGGGCTGGACTTGATGGTTGGACTTGCTGATCCTAGGGGTCTTTTCCAACCTTAATGATTCTGTGATTTCACACTTGAATTAACAGAGCAAGAAATCCCAGCTCATTTCTCTGTGCCTGTTTCTGCCAGAGCAATACCTTGGTTATTTTAAATTAGCTGTATTTCAGTCTGCACTTCAAAGTATAAGGATGATTTCTTATGAATGCATAAACTTAAAAGAGCTGCTATCTCCTTTTGAGATTTCTATCTATCTTTACATTTCCCTTAATCAAATAAATATTCAGCCTCCAACTAATGGTTTCATTGTCTAAATTACCTGTTAAAGGAGAATCTCCTTCATGTACATCGTTCCTGCTAAAAAAAATTGTGCTTTGCTTTGTGGTTTTTTTTTAATTTTTTTGGTATTCACTAACATTTGAACTTGCAAATTGTTTCTCACTTTGATTTGTGATGTGTAAGGTTCAGTGCTGAAGTCTTTTGCTAACCATCATGATTATATTTTTCAGATTCCAAGGGGAACATTTTCTTTTACATGACTTGTAAGAGCAGAGTTAGAGGTATTTTTAAACCCTTCCAGTATCCTCTGATAGGTTTGATGGGTTTCTAAATGTGAAAGAAAAATTACCAATGTTTTAAAGTGTACATTTTATATATATTATCAAGCATGATGAGACCAAAATGATAATTTTATGAAGGCAGCATATGGCACAGCTGATCAGAATGAACCTTTCCCACCATCCTCTACTTTAGGATGAGGCCCCTTTTTAGGGAAATTATTGATGGTGAACCTGAGGGAAATAATCATAAATTATATATATATATATACACACACACATACAATCACAGAATCTTCAAATGTGTTTGTCTATATGTGGATGTGACTACTGGTAGTCATACTGACAGAAACATAGCTGAAGATATTTAGTTTACACACACCAAGGAAGGACTGGCAGGAATTTAACATAAAGCTGATAGTTCTCTCAGATCTTCTACTGAGAGGGATTCATGTCTTAAAAAACACTGTCCAGTCCTAGGAACTGAAGCCAAACCAGGTCCATACAAATGATGTGAAGCAAATGCTTTCCGTGCAAATGCTCTTCAACAAGGGCAACTCTTGGTCACTTCCATCCAGAAGGATACAGCTGGAGTTGGGGGAGGAAGGTTGGATCAGGTGACCTCCCGGGGTCCTTTCCAAGGTCAAATATTCTGTGATTCTGTGAAGAAATACTTTCTGCATTGAAGACCACTGGCTAAACTGGCTTTTTACCTAGGAAATATCGATTAGTTACCAACACAGTACCTTCAGACTGATAGCAGCACTTACAAGCAAAAGCTGTGTCATATTATGTCGGACTATGTTGTTATGTTATATACCTATTTTAATTATATTACATTATAATGCTTTCTAGTACAGTATGATATGATCATGAGGTTAGGAAAGATAAGATATTAGGAAACTCACTGAAGCACTCACAGAGAGAAGCTTTTATCAAATGTTGGTTCTTTATTCACTCTAAGATATCCTTATGTTCCTAAACTCAGTTTAAGGTCTCAGTGTGAAAACTGTAATGCCATAGTCCATTGTTTCTAACACTCTTGGATTTATACACTTGTGTTTGAAACTGGTCGGTATTTAGCTGCAGTTCAGCAGAAAAACTCCAGGAATACCACCAGAAAACCTGTGGAACAGTAGGAAAATGATGGAAAAATGTTGAAGTTTAAGTATAATAGGTATCTTATCAAAAGAAACACACTGGTGTATGAATCTGGCATTAAATACCCATATATGTTGTCTTCAAGATACATGGGTATTGAGGACAAGTTATATGGGTATTTAATTACAAGGTATGAAATATGTGCCTACTCTAATTTGAAATAACATATTGAAATCTATACTTCTCTTTATGGGATATATGAGGATACCATTCTTTAGGAAATAGAGGAAAAAATTACTGTGAAATGTGTCTTGTTTGTGAGGAAGATGTCAATCAAACATCTTAAAGAGATGTGCTGCCATTTTGTTATGAAATGTATTAAAACCACAAAATAATACATGCCTGGAGTTAAAAAAAAAAAGAAAATCCAGATTGTCATTTCAGTGCTGCTGATGATTTAGGGTATGACTACACTACATAAGGATGACACAGGGATTTCTATTTTGGTTCTGAATGTCTTAGTAAGTTTCTCTCACAGCCCAGTCCAAAAGAAATCTGGTATCTCAGGTCCTGGAAGCACTTTGCATGACCCTGATTCCATGCTAGCCAAAGCTGAGAACTCTGTGGTTAATTATCTCTTGGAGATCATCTGGCTGGAATAACCCATGGTGTTTTCAGTCTTAACACTTCTTGGTCAGAGTTCATAAAACATAAAGCTTTCCTTCAAGAATTTTTATCATCATAGCTTATTCTTGACTGTAAGAGATTCCAGTGCTCTGAATTGTGGACTTTTTTGGTCAAGTATTATACAAAATATGTAGAACTCTTTTGCTATAAAATAAGGAATATGAATTATTTAATAAAACTTAGAATTTTTTTTTTTTTTTTTTTTTTTTTTTTTTTTTTGGGGGGGGAGGGTTGGGGTGGTGGGTTTTTTGGGTTTTGGGTTTTGTTTTGTTTTTTAATTTCTGTTTAGTGTAATTAGAATTATTTGCTTCATTGTAGATCTTGTTCTCTTAGAATGGAAGCAACTGATGAAACTTGGTCCAGAATATGACTGATTATCTTTTTTGTTCTTTTACATCATGAATTAAGCTTGTTTGGTGTTTTACTTTGTCTTTCATTTTTTTTCAGTGTTTCAAGATAGTACTTTTGCCAAGTGACCTGATAAGAATTCTAGATTATTTAATGGCTGAAAGAATTGATACAAATGTGAACTAAATATATCTGTTTCAAATTCCTTTATATTTTTCCTGAACTTGCTAATATGAAAGTAACACTAATAAAAAACATTGTAAAACATTTTGTTCTTTATCCTTGCATTGCCACCACATGAATGGAGGTAAAGTAATCAGGAGTAGAAGTAAAGGCCATGGATGGAATGAACACTCTGTCAACAGACTATGGAAAAGGAAATGCCATGATAACGTCAGCACAGAAAAAAGTGACAGGATAATTGATATGTTTTCCTGAATTACTAGCAGGTTTAGTAGTGGGTTAGAAGATGTCAAAACACAGGAAGAAGAACCTGTATAAACAAGTGTGGAGTCAATTATTAAGACCATGATAGAAGTCTGAGATGAAAGGAAAGATCCTGATGAGCCACCAAGATTTAAACATTTACTTAACATTTAAATATTTAAGAACCTATTAAATTTAAATTTAATAGAATTCCATTACAGAAGGTCCAGGAATCACAGTGGATTCTTAAATGGCCATATTTAGCTAGCTAGCAAGGCAGCATGGAATAGAAGTATACAGACTTGACAGATGTGTAGTGTTTGTTAGTAGTTTGGATTTATTTTTGCTGTGGATAAAATTATCTTGCATTTTAGCAGTTTATTTCAAAAAGGGATAATAATGTATATTCAAAAGCCAGATGTTTCACAGGGAAAAAAAAAAAAACAAAAAAACCTGGAAGCATGAAAGCCACTTGCAAATCAACTAATCAACTGTAGATAGTATCTAGTTGCCTTAAATATAGCTGGAGTACACAGGCACCTGGTGCCCATAACAACTATAGTCAAAAGTTTTCAAAGACTGTTTAACTCTTCACATGGCAGATTTCATTAGGTCCCTCCTTATTATGTAGGAATATCTCTAGGATACTTAGAGGACATAAATGATTACTACTTAAAAGTGCTTGAGGTGTATTTCTTGAACCCTGCCAGCACATGGATTGTGGTTACAAACTGTGATATAGGTACCTGAACTCTAAAAATATTATAAAATGATGTCACTTTTTTAGAAATAATACATAATTGATAAGTTTAAATGGTATTAAAGGAATTGGAGAACATTTGAATTGACTTAGTCTGAGCAGGATATTGGATTCTCATCTCCAAAATGCTGGAAGCTATCCTGATTAACAGGGTATAGTATGCATTAAGTGATCCTTTATCTAAGTTGTATTTTGTCACTTCAGTAAACATGCCATGTTGTTTGGTAGCTTAATGTCAGCACAGAAAAAAGTGACAGGATAATTGATATGCTCCTTGGTGGTTTGGACACTGGCTTCAAACATGGGAAGTGTACAGGCCTAAGCTTCCTCTGGCTCCTGTCCCCAGGAAGAGTTTCAGCCATATTCAGCAAAGTGCCAAAAAGTAGAAATTACCCTCTTGTGGACTGCTTTTTTTCTGAGGAGAATGACAATGACAAACCTACATGGAATATTACTGCTCATTGATAGGAGTGGAGGTTTAATTGAAATGGGGGCAATACCATCATCTGGAGACACCTGTGCTCCATGAAGGGAGAGAAACACCTCTGTTGGGAAGACAGCTCTACTTTCTACTCATCTTCAGATTTACTTTGAAATCTCCAGTGATTATTGTTGGAAATTTAGATGGTTGTGTTAGGTGATCTGGATATATTACCTAAACTGAGTAGGATGAGGTTCCACATGCAAGTTAATTTATAACAAACTGAAGAACAGGCAAGTGGTAAACTATTTGAAAGAACTGGTATGGGCTCCAGCACTGAAACTCTGATATTCCTTAAAGCCACCGTCTGCATAATGTTTCAACAAAATCCTCTCCAGGACATGAAATCTGAATATGTAATTTTTAGAACAGTTTTGACAGGGCTTCTGTCCTGGATTTTTGGCCTCTGATAATAGCTTCCACAGAAATCTCTTATTAATATATCTTGATTTAGTTCTTAAGGCTGCTAGAATTTTCAAGACTAGAATACAAAGGGATATGGTCTGACTATATGAACCAATCAGTTCTTATTCCATTCTTTCTAAATAGGCAGTGCAGGTGAGGTGATATTTTTATTGTGTCATCTTTTTCCAAATTAAGGGCTGGGGGAGTCTAAGCTGCTTCTAAAAATGAAGAACTTGCAAAACATCACTATTGTGTCAGAGAAAAGATTTGACAGGTGATACGATGAGCTTATGATCTGATTGTTAAACTTACCTATGAATCTTAAGCTCCTAGAGGAATACTCTCCAGTTTTCCTCTCAACAGAATCCACTCTTGGAAGGAGCAGTTACCCACCTGATTGGAGCCCAGCAAAGCTGGTTTTCTTTTAGCTAACTGCAGTTTTATTCATTTGTATGTACAATTTTTTTTCTATCCTGCTAAAGTCACATATCTCAGTCTTACTATTTTTATGTTGCGTTTTTGTAGAGTTTCATAAGTCATTACTCTTCAGATCTCTTTAAAGGTGTATTTCAGAGGGAATTATGTCTTGTGGACTGCATTCAAATTGAAACAATGTGTAGTTAATTTCGTATGATTTTTTTATAAGATTAAATCATGTGAAAAATCACCCTTAATGGCCAGTAGCAGTCCTTAAAACTATGCAGAAATTGTGAGACTTAATACATTCATAAGGCAGAAAGACAACACAACAAAAAGTTTTTATGAATTTGTCATGCATCAGAGGAAGGAAAGCTAATTTCTGACAAATGTGTCATCTTCTGGTTTCTGAAAATACCTTCTTTTCTGTGAAAATAAAATCTTGTTACATAGAAACAATTTTTTTTCCCACAAAATATACATCTGCTCTACTTCTTACAGAAAGTTGTCTATGTGGGTGATCACGAGGCCCTAAAGCTTGTGTCAAATTCAATATAAACCAAAAAAAAATTACATGTCATGGAATATTCAGGTCTATTTCAGAAAGTCTGTAAATATGTAGTTAAGGCATTCATGGTCCTTGCTCCATTGAAATAAATTATGAATATCTTGACTTGAGTATGAGGCAGGACTTGAATCACTTAGAATCTGGTAAAATAACAGGTGCCTGTGATAAAGTGAAGACAACCTTGGGTTAATTTTTCATTCAGCTGAGTGCAAAAAGTACATAATTTGCAAGCAAAATATGTGGGAGGATTCTAGCAGTCAAGGGTTCTCCTCATTCACCTACAAGACTTTTTATAAAGTGTTTTTTTCTCCCTCCTTTCTTTATTGTCTGATCTTTTAAATAATATTGAATTTGCCTTCCCACTAGCTTGTCTGGTTCATGGTGAAAGTTCTGGTCAGCTTATTCATTAGCTATGTTACATGTGATTACCACTGATTATCTTATTAGTGAATATGACACAAAATATTTTCCAAAAGGTATTACATTGACACACAGCATGCCTTGTGGTTATATTAAAAAATATGACTATATAGAGATGCATACATTTATTTAATCATCAGCAGGAGGACAAGAGTTTTGTTAAAAGTTTAGTCTGAACCTTAATTTCCTTGACCAACATCTGCGTAATAAAGGTCGTAACCAAGGCAGATGGTGCAATGTAGGATTGCAAATGCAATTTATCAGCTTTCTGGCTCCCAGTTCTGTGCACTGCTGGCAGGCTGCCTTCCCTTCCTGCTTCCCTCTCAGATCTTCCTTCTGGAGAAATCTTCAGGTGTGCAATGGTTATTTTAACAGCTGAATACAAAGAACATGCTGAATTCCTGCCTATGTCAAGAGATTACGTTCTCCTGTTAATCCATTTTGCAGCCTCTAAAGCCAGGGACCAAGACAATGATTTAAAGAGAAGAGATGGGAACTGGAAGGCAATCAATTAGCACCCAGTTCTTTTGCCAGCCTGAACATTTGCAGCTCTCAGCATGCTAGACCAATGCCAGAACACTGCATGACATTAAATTGGATTAAATGTATAATGACTTCACGGAGAGATAAAGTGGAATTAATCCTTTCCCTGAATCATGGTATTCAAATACTGTACCCTGATCCCGCAGTATTTCAGCTTATCCTAATAGAGCTGAACAGCAAATGCACATTTCAAAACTGTGAAGGAGCATTGGAGGAAGAAAGAGCCTGTAGCACACACAGCATGAATAACAGTTTCTCCTGCTGTGGTATTTTCTGCCTCTGGAATTGTCATGCATTAAGGAAAACTTGTTCTCTTGGAGAAAGTCTGGCAGCTCTGAAGCAATGCAAAATTATAGGGGCCTAAACTGGGATCTAGGTATTCTATCACTTTTATGTCACTGCAGTTTATTAGAGATTTTGAATGCACTTCTTTAGAGGTGTGCTTTTAATTGAAGGATCGACATTAGTTACTCATGAGAAGAGTAAATTATTTCATGAGTGGGACTAATTTCACATAATTTTCAATGTTTTAATTTCTATAACTTTGAACTCTCACTTATTGTAAAATAATGCTAATTTTGCCCAGTAAAAAAGGACATATTTTGAATAGTGTTTCATGTGTTTGAAACATTTTGTTCAAGTAAATTTCTAACCAACATATATTATATTTATAGTTTAGATCTTAGTAGGTATATCTAAGCTATGATCATACTTTTGAACAGTCTGCTGCAGGCTCCTCTTTACATCCAAACTACTGGTCTGGTATGTCATACCAGTGATTTGCTTAGTAAATATTTAGCAGTCATCAACCATTCTGTTTTTTTGATGAATAATGCATTTAGATTTAAAAAACAAAACAAAACAAAAATGCTTCTCTTAATTCCTTCTCTGGATTTTGGTTGGCCTGTGACCAGATCTCTGCTAACAGCCTGCTTTACAATTTAATTTGCAGATGCACATTTTTTGGTTCATATTTTAAAAATATGTTTTTCATTAATAACAGTAGATTAGAGTTTATAATAGGAGTTAAATTAATTTCTTTATTTGCTTTTTTTTTTTCCTTTGATAAGGGCTTCCTCACCAAACAAAATTGTGGTGTCTATCACCACTGTTGCTTATTATTAGTCTCAAAGCCTGGGGCAAAGTAAAGTAAATAAAATGCACCATCACCTTCATCTTGTCACATTAAAAACAATGAGGAAATTCTAAAACGTTAAATCACCCCTTCTTAGTCACAAGAATAATCCTTAATCAAGCAAGAACTTGATCCTACTTACTGCAACAAGTTCCCATCTCAAAAGTGTTACTCTTATGATAAAGATAACTTTAATAATTGTTATTTCCATGATTTCAGCACAGTAGTTTTTATCTTCAAATCTGTTGTAAAAGAGAATTACATTTAAGAGATAATTAATTTGTGAAAGACAATGTTCTCTGTTCTCTTTAGAGTATCAAAGCACAACAATTTTCTGTGCCTCCTCCAAAGCCCCAATGTAGCTTTCCCTAGAATTATCTTCAGATTGGCAGCATTTTTCCAAAATCTTACCTTTCTGCCCAATTTCAATAACTTTAAACATTATTCTCTGTTATGTAGGTATAGAACTAGCCAGCTGAAATCCAATTTTTGCTTCACATATTTTGCTGCCAGAGCCTGCTTTCTATGTTATATTTTTGCTAGGTGCAAAAGACATCATTCCATAGCCAAGCTGAAGGACATTAAAATCAGTGCATTGTTACGTTTCAAAGCAAAATTTAACATCGTCTGAAGTCTCAATGACTTCTCTAAGACTTAGACCTCAGCAACTACATTTTATGAGGTACTAGACCAAGTTTACTCATTAAAAGATTTGTATGTTGTTACTGCAAACAGAACTTGTCCATAGCTGGACATAACATCCTGTCCAGCTGCTGAAGGACCCAACCTATCCAAGACTTAAGGCAGTGATTACTTGCACACGGGGTGAGGAGATAAAGATGTGCAAGGCTGTCGTATGCTTTCCTTGGGGAAGAAAGTCACTTTGAGCATTGCTTTACTCTTGTATGGCAACATAAAGGCAGAAGTCAAGAAAAGAAGCAGCTGGTGCCAGTTCTGAAGCCAATAGCTTGAGTCACTTCAGTAAACCTAGGCAAGTTATTTGAAACACTTTGGTGCATATCTACTAGATGTGGCTAGCATGGCTAGCAGATGTGACACAAGGATTATCTTTATAAACTGGTGGTTGGATGTGTATCCACAGCTTGACTGCCATTGTCAGCCTCTGGATTTAAGGAACTGCTCTGAGCCCTGGGGAGGAGATTCAGGTCCATATTCCAAATGACTGATTGTTAAGTGCCCATATTTACATGGAGTCTATGTTATAGTCATGGTCAGCAGAAGCAGACTATAATTGAGATAGGCTTTATGGGCAAAAAGGTCTAATCAGTAGAGTCAGTGTTCTCTGGGGAGCTGCATTTTCAGGATGCCATTAATTTCAAAATGAGCTGAACAGCACCGGAGCTGCCACTAACCATGCAATTTAGGGTTTAGTTAATTTACTGGCCATCAGCTGCCAGTCAGCAGTGCAAGCCTCCAGCAGGTCCTCTGATAGATCTCTTAGTTTAATGAAGGTGTCTTAGATGCCCTGGGGAACTTCAAGTGCCAGTAGACACCTATTTTTGTACCACAGCTGTCATTTAGACAGCTCACTCATGGAGATTGCTGGGTAGAGACGCAGAGTGCAGAGATGTACAACCTAAGCTGGCGTTGCCATTTGACATCATGGACAAAGAGGGGTATTAAGGTTTACAGCCTTACCATGTTTTCCTTATTCATTGGCTGAAGCCAGGAACCATCCTGACACCAGACACTCTTGTTTAGGTGTCTGAATCTACCTCTACAAGATGGCATTTACAATCTGGACTGCCATCTAACTCTGCAGAGAAGTGAGTTCCATTTTTGTGTCTTTGTGACCCCAAGTGTAAAAAGAGATAAACAAAACTTCCTTCCCAGAAGAGCTATACATTTTAGTTAAGTCCTTGAAAAATATTTTCTTCTTGATTAAAAAAAAACACTGTAGAACCACCACAGTTTTTATTATTTTGACATTGCTGGCTTTTATATAAAAGAGCTTTCATATTATTGTGAGACTAAGGTTTGAAAGGCACCTGATCCAGCTTTTAACACCTCAGCTTTTAATTTTTTACATTTTTTAACATTTATCCAATTTTTCTTCAATAAATTGCTGCACATTTTAGGTATCCCTTTACGCTGCATATCTCACAAATAACATTTTATATCTTGCAGCACAATTGGTCCCCAGACCTATCTAGTCTTCTGCTTCTCCAATGAGTTCTGTTCTGGGTTCCAGGATATACTGTCTAATATGTTACATGTGTACTGTAAAGTTGTATGAAATACTGGACACATCAACACTTGAGTTCTTATATTTAATTGCAGTTCCAAGAAAACTAAATACCTCTAATCACCATGACAGTGTTATTTTGTCTATCTATCTATTTATCTTATAAAGAATTAATAATCTCCTTAGTAGAACTATGACCATCATACCCCAAATGATATCCTAGATATAGTTTTCTTCTTTAAATTATTTTGTCCTTTAAAGATATAAGATTACCACTGTAAACAATTTAAAGAATATTTTTTTTTAATAAAACATGAATCTCAACATAAATCACAAGTTTTACTTAGGTCTTATCTAATATTCATATTCCTTTGTTTTGAAGACTTAAGGGTCATGGTGTCCAGTCTTCTGCAACTACTATCTTTGACTTATTATTTTAATTAAATATACTTTAACAAGAATTGATGTCATCTGCACTTGCTTCCTCTGATGGAAACTGTGAGAGTAAAAGAAAGAAAAATAAGAAGAACAGACCTCAGGTATTGTATCATATATCTGAAAGTACAGAAGAAAATGTGATTGAAACAGGAAGAATCAACAGGATTGATCAGAAATCTTTTTCATTTAAAATGCTAAATTATCAAAATGAAAACTTGCCTTTTAGTTAAGTTTTTTTATGTTTATGAAATTGATGAAAATGTTACCTAGGATTGAATGTTTGGGGTAAGTTAAGGTAATCTTGCAGCCTGGTGTTCATAATATTATACTCAAGGTGCTTGGCTAGGAATTGATGCAAGATTTCCAGCAGAAGTTTCCTAACCACAAAACTGCATAGTTAGATTCTTGTGTCATGTGACACAAGTGGCTTTTTAAATTTAGTTAAACACAGGGGACAAATATCAACAGGAAAAAGTCAAATACATGCAGCTTAAGAAATACATTTTTGTGGCAAGGTGCTTAGCTGAAACCACTTCAACAAATGAGTAAGAACAGAGCCTTTTACCTACAATCATGACACCCCACTTCCTAGTTTATATTTGGATGGGTGTATCTCTTCCTTTATCTTCCTTAGACTTAAAAATATGTATTTCTAAATGTCTGCAACACTATGCAGGAGAAGAGAAAGGTCTTGCAACCTCAAAACTTACTGGTTATCAAAACTTTTGGTTTCCCAAAGGAACCTTTGAAGTTGTAATTGAATGAAATTTAACTAAGAATAAATTGATATTTTTAAAAATGCTGTTATCTAAAAAAAAAAAAAGACAAACCAAATCAAAACCAACACAAAATAAAACAAAATAAAAAAAATGTGAACAATATATGCTTCTTGGATTTGAAATAATTCCCTTGACAGTATCAGGTTGGAGGCCTCAATAACTGGGCAGATTTGGTCATATTTGGGCAGGGTCACATTATTCTTCTTGGCTACAAGAAGAGTTGTGTGATGTCGTTGAAGAGACCCCTTGGCTTGATGGAGCTGGCTGGAGGTAAACAACTGTGTTCTCCTCCTTCTTTGCTGTCAGTCTGATTCAAATCCTATCCCTTTCAAGGTAAACTTGATGGATTTGCATTTACATACAATGATTTGCTTTATCCTGGAAAAAATAATTTCTTTTCCATTTAGAGGAACTGTGGGGGAATGACCTTGTCTCTAATTTAAAAATGAAATTCCAGCTTTAGTCCCCTGTTTATATTGGCCTGGTACTGCAGTTGGGCTTTTGAGGTTTTCCAGTTTTCCTGCCTTAACAGCTTGCCTTACAGATGGTGAAGATACCAAATGTGCTTGGATTTGTCTCTGTTTTTTGAATAGGCAGATGTGTTTTAGGTACTTGTGCCTACAGTTTGTATCTGGCAAGTATTATTGTTACAAATTCTACCCCTGTTCTTACTGCTGGTTGAGAAAACACACTTTACTGGACAGCTATCACCAAAAATAACAGAAAAATTATCTTAAAACTTAGCTGTAATTCGTAGGCAAGTATAGAACTGAAGTGAGGAGGATGAGTAACTTTTTAAGGGTAATGTTGCAGAAGAAACCACTTACTAAGCATTAAGTTTTCTGTGCAGTGCCTGGTAGTTAGGGAACTTTTATGAATGTTTTATGTATAAAGCTCACTTTGTCTTTAGAACTGAATATATATTTAAAAAAAAAAAAGAAGGGGTAGTCTCATGACTCCTTGACATCTCTTGTTTCCCTCTGCCCCATACCAGTTTCTGTGTCATGTATGTTTAATTGTGCACTGTTCTCTGAGCAGCAATTAAAGCCCAGTTTGACTTGTTGCTGAGCAAGATGATAAGAGCTCTGGCTGTCAGCACGGTCAAAGATCAACCATTGCCCCATACAGAGCTTACTGCAGCTTCATCATTTATTCTGCTGAAAGCTCCTTTGAGAAAAGGACTTTGCAGCTGTTGGTGTGCCTCTATATTGTAATTCTTCTGAAGAAAAGACAAAATCCAATTATATTATAATGGTTCCTGGAGGTCTTATATATGAAACACTAACACTTTTTTTTTCTTTTGTTTTCTTTTGTTTTCATTGAGAATTAAGCTGGTAGAAGATACCATTAGATCTTGTTTAAAAACTTATGTGTGCATTTAAGGTAATAAAAGAAATATTGATGGTGCTAAAGCCCTTCACTGAGAGACTCTGCTTTCCTTCAAATAATTATAAGTGAAATAGGGTCTGAAAGATCATTTTCATGCAAAGATTAGATTAAAATATCATACTTCTTTATGGCAATACGGAGAATGAACAATAAAGCAAAGAATGTCTCCAGTATAATGTGCAGTCAATAGCTGTCAATTGTCTAGTCATTCGTAGAAAAAAAACCTTGACCCTGCCATTCTCCATAAATAAAGGAGCCATAGAATCCATATGAGATGGAAAAATGATATTAAGTCATCAGAGGCAAATGTTGAAATTAATTTTTACTGTGTCTTTCTCAGGGCTCTGCCCTATCACAGTGCACTGTCCTAGGCACTGAACTTCCACCATTCTTCACAATATGCTGTTCCAGCTACATGTAAGATATTTAGTCTAAACAAGAGCTAATAACTTCCTACTAGCCATCTGAATGTCTATTCTCAATTCCTTTCTAAGTTACTGAGAAGTGAAAATTACCCAACTGCTGATAAAATATGGCAAACTGCTCCAAACTTCCCTTCTTTTCTGAAGCTGAGCTCACCCCTTCTCAAGTTCTGCCTGTTGATGTCTCATGTTTATGCCTTACATCTGAGGAACTGATTGGTCCCACTCTGAGCATCTGGATCTGTGAGACTTCCATTCACTTCTTCATTCTAACAGAAGTTCTTCAAAGCTGCTGTTCTCAGAGGAATGGACATTGATCCTCTCCCTCAAGCTTGGAAAACATTATATAATGACAGAGTTCTCAGAGTGTTTCTCATACACAAATTCTTATCTGAGGCTGGGGGGGGGGGGTTATAACATTTTTCTTTACACAGGTCTCCCACTTATCTCTGAAAATTTCAGAGGCATCTCCAATAATCCCCAGCACTCGATTTCAGTGCATTTTTATGTAGAATGATATTTTTTGTCACCTTAAATTCAAAAATTTTCTACTGTGTTACAAGACTCGATCCATTACATGGCTTTCCATTGATACTTCCCAACTTTTGTTCTCATAGAAGTTGTCTGCACAGTTATACTGAACTGGGGAAATTAGAATGACTTGTCAAAGCTTATGTAACTACCCAAAACCAAGGCTCAGAATTTTGTCTTCAGTTAGCTAAGTCAAAGGTGTTTATAAACACTGGTTTGTATGCATGCAAACCTAGAATAAACTGGGATTAAAACTAAATATATATTAAAATCAGTTTGTGAAGTAGCCATATAGATAATTTCTGTGATCAAAGATTTACAGTTGTTCACACTGTAGTTTTTATGAATTCTGCCACTGATTTAAAAAAATAAAGCTATAGGTCAAGATATTTGTATGAATTGCAGAACATAATTTTATTGTGAGAACGAAGTTACAATCTTGAGCTTTTAACATTCTGGTTTGTGCAGACATTTTAAGGTATGTTAGTTCACAATTTCCTTCTTTACTCACTCTTGACTGGATAAAATATTAGTGCCAGCAACAGCAGAGCTTTGTAAAGTCTTTCCTTCCTTCCTTTTGGCCTGATGAGAGCAGTTGATGCTAGAGATTGTAATGCCAAACAAATATAGCTAAAGGCAAAAAGAGAGTAAAAAGAGACAAAAAAGTAGATTTTAAATTTTTGGCTAAACATTAGTACCCTTTTACGTATGCTGAAATGATGGATACATACTACAAAGCTGGGCATTTTCTTTGTAAAAATAGATACTACAAACTAGGAGAAAAAAAAAAAAGTTTTCTCCCCCTTTTTTTTGCATCTGGTATGCAAAAGAAGGTAAAGAAAGGGGTAACTGGAGATTTAAGGCTGAAATTTCCAAAAGTACCTTCCTGGTTTAAGCATTCGATTGAAATAGAAACCTTGAATGTGAAGAAGTATTGCCCTTTATCCTTTTACATAAAAAATCTGAGCTCTGGAGATTTTTATGTGTAGTTGCTTTGATGAGGTCTTAAAAATAGATCCTGCAGCTTAGATAGATTTGTTTTTCATAATGTCTAATTACTACATGTCTTTTTTTGCATTGCCATTATGTTGTTACAAATGAGTCCTAGAAAATTTTTTTTTTTTCAGTATCAAACTCTAAAGATTTTGGGACAACTTTAATGAAGCAGGGTTTTCACCCAGTATCCTGAGCCAGACTTTCCATTCCTGAATGATTCAGTCAAATAGTCTATCTGATTGCTACCCATCCCTCTGAGCCAATGGTTTCATCTCATATGACATCCCTCTCATGTCATCTCATCCCTCTGGTGTCATAGAACACCATCGTACACAAAGCCTGTGTTGATTTTAACCACTATTTACTTTTGAACTGTGTTACCAGTATTAAAATGCTTGTTCCCCATTCAAATGAAATGTTGTAGTCTTAGAAATGTATTGTACACCTTATTTTAATGCTTTCAGGTGTCCTAGTCAGCTCCCTGTGCCATTAGGATTCAGTGTTGCAAACAGCAAAGAAGCTTCATCTCTTCTACTGAAAAATAGTTACGAGATTCATAAAGCTGTTATTCATGGTCAAGCTCTGTGCAAACGGAGGCAGAAGAGAAGAAACCTCTTTGTTGAGGATATTTAACATTGGCTGGGGAATTTTCCCCCAAGCAGTCCTCTAATAATTTTGCTGAGATTGTGGGTGACCAGGTTGCAAACTACACAGTGAGTCTCTAATCCTTGGAACAATGTGAAGTCGATCATTTCCCTGCATATGAAGTGAGCATGAAATAGTAAAGAAGGTTCTAAAAACAATTGCCTCTTTTTTATAATGGCCATCATGAAAAGCATTACCCCATTTTATATTTTAAATGCCCTATTTATATTTTTAAATACCCTATGTGGTTTAAATGCTTGTTTTAATAAAAAATTGCAGTCCTGGTTTAACATAGACTTTGAATATATGTACTTAGAGATAAGGATATTTTTAATCCTTTACCAGAGATGAATTGCACCATCACAAATTCTCTGCATATTAGAAAATCATTGTAAGTTACTGTTCAGCTGAATTTACCTTTTAACCCTAATGCTTATAAAGACTTTCGGAAGTGATAATGAGTTTAATATTAAATATATTGCTTGGCAGACCAGAAAATGGGACAGATTTTAACTTAATCCATAAATAATAAGTAAATTAAATCCAAGAATAGACTATATAACTAGCAAAATCATGAATAAAATTGGTTTCTCATGTTTTCAGCCAATAAAAGCATCAAATTAATCTTGCATATAAAGAGTGGCACATTTTAATATTTTTGTATTTTAAAATGTTATTAGAAAAATTATCACTGCTCAAGTGCAGCACTGCTACTTTTCTCAATACAATATACAAAGATATGTTTTCCTTGTGAAATGAGATTCCAATGAGATTATCATGAAAAAATAGTGAAATTACCCTTTGGATAATGGAAAGGCACATCTTCTTTCAAATATTATAAAAGAAAAAGAGTTCAAGATTCAAAACTTATTTTTTTTTACAAAAATAATTTTTTTTTAAAAAATCCCTTGACTTTAAAAATTTGCATAAGAGAGAGAATGAAAATAATAACAGAAGTAGACTTAGATGGTTTTTTACTATGATCTCAGAGGTTTTTTTGGTATATCTCTTCTCATACATAAACAATATCAGCCTCTAACCCAGAACCACTTACCTCAAGGTCTGTACCTCCAAATATTGAAAATTTGTTATAATGAAGGAATATAAATAATTTTATATATATATATATATATATATGCATTAGCAAAAACCCAAATTAATCTTCTTCAGCCTCAGGCATTTGCCTGAGATACAAGCACTGAAAAGAACTAGGCTACTCCTCAGGACATCACTCAGATCCTAAAATAAGTGTAATAAATCATCTTCTAGAGGGAACTCTGTCTTTTTCTATAAAATGGAGATTAGACAAATACTTTTGTTAAGCCAGGTCAGTTTCAGGTGGTCAAAATTAAGTGAGATGAACCTCTCTTGAGCTAAGACATTAATTAATTTCTGGAATATCTTTTAGAGGTAGCTTAAAGTAAAATTTCTCACTATAGTGCCTCAGCTATATGCCTAAAGTCAGATTGTATTCCTACATTTGTGATCCTACGTTTAAAGCTCTAACTGTAGACCAAGGTTCTTGACAGTACTACTACTCTACTTTGTGGGTAATTCCCTTGATTATTCCACAATTAGATCTTTGCTGTGTGATCTGAAGAAAATCTACATCTTCCCAAACCTATTCTCCTAAAAACTAAAAATCTTTCTTTAACTTGTCTGTTAAAATCTAAACTTTAGTAAGTCATTGTCAAGTTCTCCTCAGTTGGACAGATTTACTGCTTTTCACAAGAACTAAGAGGAAAACAAGATTTGCTGGACTGTAGATGATAACAAAGAAAAAATTCTGTGTTTGAGCTCAGTCTTTTCCTCTCGTTACTCTCAGTACAGGTGATCAGTCAGAGTTAATGATACAAAATATTGTTTTCCTTAAAGTATAGAGGATGAAAGCACCTTGTATGAAAAGATGGACAAACTTAGTTCATTACCTAAGCTGGAACAGCTGGTTCCTCTGGAATCCTTTCCTTTAACCTCTTTTCAAAGAGGTAAACAAACTAAGAAAAGTTTTATGTGTCCGAAGGGAACAAAACATGATAAATCAAGCATGAGTCTTAAAATGGTTCTTATATATGATCTTAGAGCCTTTGAAAGAGAGTAGAAACAATCTAGAATAAACCTTAAAGAGTCTGAAAACTGAGCAAAATCACAGAATATCTAGGTTTGAAAGAACCTCTGGAAGGCAGTCTAGTCCAACCTCCCACCCAATGCAGACCAACTAGATCAGGCTGCTGAGGCACATGTCCAGGTAAGTTTTGAACATCTCCAATCCTCACCCTCTCTGGGAAACCATGCTTACGGTAAAAAAAACTTCTTCCATAGTTTTTCAGCAACTTTCTTTGCTCCATTTTATATCCATTGAGTCTGATCACAGTGCACAATGTAATGGAACACAACAGTAAGATCTTAGAACAATCCCAGTTCCCTCAGCATCTCCTCATGCATCATGTGCTCCAGTCCCCTGACACTCTTGGTGGCCTTCTTCTGGACTTACTAGTGTATAGTTTTATTCAATTTTTTTTATTTTTATTTGGGAATTCCAAACAGGATATAGTACTCCAGATGTACTGTTGTAAGTGTGGAACAGTGGGGGAAGGATGAGTTACCTCATCCAGCTGGTGACTCCTACTAATGCAGCCCAAGATGCTGTCTGCCTCTTCTGCTGCAAGAGCATATTGCTGGCTCATGTTCAAATTGGTGTCCACTGGGACTTCAGGTGCTTCTCTGAAGAACTTGTTTCTTGTCAGTCAGTGCCATTATTATTCCTCCCCATGTAGAGAACTTTGCACTTTCAAAATAACCTAAAGCTGAGATATGTGTTAGTACTCCTATGAATATACAGAGGATTAGACCTGATGCATGTTCTCCTGGCATAGAGAAGACTTTCTTCGTACTTATTGTTTCTTGGTTTTGATCATGTATTTATTCAGTAGTACTTGACATTACCAGGAACATTTTATGGCAGTGGGGTAGAAATCGTCTACTTATTTTATTAAATAATTCATAGGTGCTAATAGTTTACATTCAAAGTTCAACTCCCTCTGAAATAAATATCCAAGGTGCTCCTACATCCTTGAATTATCATCACCATCCTGCCCAGGTGAACATCCTGGCATTGTCTTTTCATTATTATTGCTGAAAAATATTCTCACTAGGTAATATTTCTTAAAAATAATCCAATTAAGAAAGAAATCATTACTATCTGTAAAGTCTGGTAGTACTATACTAGCTAAACATTTCATAACTGTTGTTACTATATGGCACATTCATTCACCATGTCTAGGCTTACAAAGAAAGCTTAACAAAAATCTCATATTAAGTTCTATTTTTCAGGGCTACACATTAGCAGAGGATATGAAATCATGCTGCCTCTTTTTTTATTTATTGCTGTCTGGAAGATGTCTATCTACTAGACTTTCATCTTGGAAATTTAATGAGCACTAAACTAATTTTAGCAATGAAATTCAGGAAGACTGGCATGGGAAAAAAGCACATGCAGCAAAATGAAGGATGAGTTTTAGTGCTAATAGTTAGCCCTTCTCTCACATAATCTGTTCCTTAGGACTATTCATCCCCTAACTGTACCAAAAATGTTGATTGTAACAGTTGTTGACTGTTCTAGGTTTATATGTGAAGCTCAGTGCCTATAAGATTTATTTTCTTTCTTGAACTGTTGTAGAAAGGGTGCTCTAATTTACTTCTTTGAAAGCCTGGATGTGAGAAGAAGGCAATCTAATGATATACAATTTGTTTTCTAGGTATCTCTCTGCAGGCATATCTTACCTTTTTTTTTTTTTTTTTTTTTTTTTTTCATATTTTTTTCTTTTTTTTTTTTTTTAACATTAGATTTTGTGTGATGCCATGAAGTGAGAGAGGTGTGTGAGGAGTTCATTTGTTGAGTGGACTTCAGTTTCTCATGTGGAAAATTGGACCACCAAAAGGAAACACCTGCTTTTGTCTTGAACACCCACGCTTCTCCAGCTCTGCAATATTGTTCCATGATTTCCCACGTTTCCAGTTAGTAGAACACCCAGCTGCACTGCAAGGTCAAGACTTCACTAAGACTCAAAACAAAACTTGTCATTCAAAGTAATTAAGACATGGCTGGGCAAGGACACCAACCTCTGACATCACATCAGAAGAAATGACAGCACATGAGAAATTGTCACTTCAACAGAACGAAGAAAGAACTGTAAGCAGATAGGTACAATTTTAAGTGTGCTGTTTGTAGATGTGCAAGGCAGAACTACCTGGATTATTATTGCAGATAAATAATACTGAGTAAATCGTCACCACCAAGTCAACGTTTCTCTGGGAAGTTATTATTGTAGACAAGACATGAGCTGACTTACACAGCTTGTGTTCCCACAAGTGCTTTTCAAAAGGAAGTTATTAATTTTCCTATGTATAAAAGAATCTTATCTTTACATGTAATAACCTGTACCAGGTAAAGAGGTGTCAAAAATATAATGGAATTTGCAGAAAACAACTGCTGATATAATGTCAAAGAGAAAAAAAACAAACACTGATCTAAAGTAAATATCTGCCTTAGAGTTTTATGCTGTTGCCCAATTATATAAATGCCTGAAACATAAAATCAAGCAAAAAGAAAAAAAAAAATAAATAGCAAAGTCCTTTGAAAGTTTCCTGAAAATCTTGTCACACCCATACAACATGCTCAGGCAGTTTTATTTCTCTGTTTTCTGTTTTCTGGAGATTAATATGAAAAGGCTTTCTAATTCTTGAAGAATTAAAGGATTTTGAATTTTATCAATTCAGTGGGGAATAATTTTCTATAAATTTGCCCTCAAGCAAAATAATTCTGGTTTTGCAGTTTCACCATAATAAGCTAATCAGTCACCCAATCAAATTCCCTGGAAATTTTTGTTGTAAGTCAACATATATTCCATGTAAAAAAAAGGTAGCCAGTGTATTCCATATAGTTAGACACTGCTTTATAATTATGCTATATATAACATGAAGGATTTATGCATTATTTTTAATCACATTACTTGTATTACCCTCTATAGCTGTCTACATAGGACCAGACTGAAAGCTCTTTAAAGTTTTTCTTCAAAGAGTATTTCAAGTTTCTTTACTCCAGAGAAAGGTGAAAAATTCAAATTAACTTGCCAGAATGCAATACCATATAATTCGTATATATGTATTTTGTGTTTTCAAAAAATATCTCAAATATTCTGCTCTACCTAAAAAATATAAACTGATTTATGCTACTTGCATTAATTCTACTGCAACCTTCACCATCAGCTCATTTAGATTCACACACCTGCATCAGCTTTAGAAAAGGCCTGTTTATGAGGGATGAACTATGAACATAATTTTTAGAAACATTTTGTCCCACAAGATGCTTATTATGTTGTCACTAGGTTGCCTACACCCATCATTTTCTACAGGCTTATGTTTCAGCGTCATTTTTAGTGACTGCTTTTAAAATTTGTTCACTATCAGAATGCACTTAATATAGAAAACTAATGCAAATATCAACGATAAAGTATTTTTTTGTACAATTTGAACTTCTGAGAATAGCATTAACAGTCTACACAAGAAGTCAAAGGGATATTTTCATCTAAGGATCCTGTAATTAGAGACTTTGTTTTGATGTTTGTTTGGCTGCATCTTTGGCCACAGAGAAGGTCAGCAAGGGTGAGATTGTCATAGGACATTGAGCAAACTGGTCTAATGGAATATGTTCCTGCCCATGTAGGGAGGTTAATTTGTGGTTTCATTATTTCAGAGAGGATTTCATGCATGTGGTAAAGTCTCAATTTAAAAGTAATTTTTCCCTTGAAGACTCATGCTGCTGATTTTTTTAAGGAGCAGAAAATCAAGAACTCTATTCCAAAAATAGCTTGAAGTCCTTATCAAGAAAGGATATTAGCAGCCTTCAATTTTAGCAAGTCTTTCCTCTGTCTTCTCCAGGTTTCCTTTATCATCTAACATTTGACCCATAGTTATCAATATGTATTGTAAAACTTCTTAAACTTGTCAGCAGAGAAACTACAGTTGAAATGTAGGTAGAGATAAATATAACTGCACGCCTTGTTTCCCATGATCCACCCAGGAGCAACTTTTGTGAGGTTTGTGGCTTCTTCCTCAGAGAAAGCTCCCTCATTGTCTTTGAAGAATGATTGATTCACTGAGCTGATCTGAGGACCAGAAGTCACGGGAGAGGTCTCTGCCCCAGCATCATGGCCTGGAAGAATGATGATAGGTTATCATTTCCCTTTTGTTGCAATGAATTCAGTTCATGGATATGCTACGGATAAACATCTAACAGGAACCAATCCCATTTAGAATTGCTCTCAGACCTGGCAGGCAGGGAAGTCCTTGAGGCTGCTGTGAACCATACACCAGAAAATTTGCGGTGCTTTCTGGAGCCTTGAGGAGCATTTCAAAGTGTCAGAGCTATGATAGGAGAGATGAACTTTTTTAGTTTTTTTCTAGACTTTGATTAGTGGGCATTAGTTGCTAGGAAAATGTATTTTATTTAGGGGTATAAGAAAATAGAAACATATCCTTTTTCTTTTATCTTTCGCTTCTCAGAAATCATAGACTTCTGTACTAAAAAAATCAGTCAAGCTTAATGATTATTATAATGTAACTACAATTAAACTTATAGAGATTAATATTGTTGTGATTACATTATTATTTCTGAATATCTAGTCAGAAAGACTCTTCCCACCTTGTCCCTTTTTCCACTTATTGCTTATTTGTTACCAACCTGAAAAAATGGTATCTCTTTCTGTTTCTTCCACAGTAACCTGCTGTGATTTGCAGTTCAGTGGAGGTACATTTAAACCCCATGATGAAATAGTCCTTTCTCACACCTATTTTAACATCTACATGAAGGTTGGTGACTGAGCTACCAATGGGAAAAGTACATGAATGAATGCAGCCTCCTGATCTTTGCCTTTACAATGCCCTTTTGTTCATAAGCTTCCATGTGGGAAGATTAGGGTGGGTCAGTAAACAAAAATGTCTTTACACATCTTAAGAGAGCTAAGTGCTTTCTGCCTGTAGAGTCAGCAACTTCCCATTGACTTTCAAATAATCTGAAATAGATGAGTTCCTTTCACAGCATGAAAATTCTGGCTGGGGCCAGGGGTATTGTCTTCTGATTCCTTACTCTGAGACACACAGCAGTGTGACTGAGCCAACAGGTTAGGGGAGGTTTTGCCACTTTTACTGTATCAGACCCAGAGATTTTCTCATCAAATCCATATAGTTGGGGTTCCTCATTTCACTCAATGCAGGTTTTTTTCATAAGATAATATGGCAAATGTTTTGTTAAGTTGTGAAGTCAGATGTACTGTCCAATTCTCGTATGCTTTCACATTGAATGATGTTCTCTAGGACAATGGAGAAATAAAGATTATTTTAAAGGGTTATGGAGGAGGTACAAGGTGTAGGGAATGCTGTCCACAGACTATGATTTTGTTTTTCATCTTTAAATTTCAAGGGTGAGAGAGGCTGTTGGAGAACATGCCCATTCTGCTGCTAGGAAATGATCCTATGAAGCATCTTCTGAACCATGAAACTTTGTGCAGTAACTGATCTGAGGCCTAATGTTGCAGCTTAGCCTTTAGATGATGTGAGAATTTCAGGATCAGGTCTGAGGAAGATAATTTTGGTGTACAACAGATAGATAAATGTTAGGGATTAATTTGCTACCTGCACAGTCTCCCAGTATGCACAATGTTAAGACAAGCAGTTCTGAATAAAACGGATGTCTAAGACCTACACACTTATAAGGTCACTGAAATGAGCTGTAAGATACACAGTGCTGTTCAGTTCATAACACAGAAGCTTTGGAAGGAATTTGGATACTAATAACTGACCTAAAGATGTGACTGTTTATTCCAGCCACTTACAAACATAGGGAATTATGCAATGCTCTGACATCATTTCTGCTGGCAGCTGGAGATCTCTGCTGAACATCTGTCTGAAGTGCTGTTCTCATAATTCAGCTGCCAGAACTAGCTGAATAAATAAAAATGGGATTCCAATTTTTAATTCTTTATAACAATTTGTATCCTTTTGGAAAGCAAAACACTTCTGTGAAAACTCTTTCAGCAATTCTTTGTGCCATTTCTATAGCTCTAATCACATTTGGTCTCATAAAAATGTACAGCACTGGAACACATGCCACTTCTTCAGAGGATTCATGAGAGTTGTTTGCACTTGCTCTTATTTAAATGTTAGCAACTTGCTTTGAAGTGATTGTTTTCTCCTCTTGGAAATGGGCAATTTTAACTAGGGGCCTCAGTTTTGAAATGGCAAAAATGCTGTGGGTACTAGGAGATAATTTTAACTTTCATTAAAAAAAAAGGATGAAAAATTAAAAAAAAAAAAGTAAGAAAAATGTTTAGTCCTTTCATTATATCTACAAGTCTACATAGAAAAGCAAATAAGCTGAGGGAAAGGTTTCTTTCCCCATAATTTGTTCTGGCTGCATGAACAATGCATTGTATCCTGAATACAACATGGAACAGCATGGGTGATAATATAATTTTCCAGATGGAGAGCAAAGAACTCTGGTTCTGAACACTGAGTTTATGTCTCCTAATGTACCTCAGAATAGATTAATTGAATGGCCTGTTTCTTCTCTCTGAGTTGAGTAGCCTGGACTGACTACTTCTAATTCACACATATTTCTTTTATTTATGTTCCTAAACTTGTAACACGATATTCCCATGTTAAACTTCTTTATATTTTATTTCATTTGCAATATAGGGATTACTACAGTTTGATATAATGGCTATCCTTTGGGATGTATACTTTGTGTTTTAAACTGCATGTGCAGAAAGCTACACATAAAAAAGTCCATGTTCAGCTTTGTTTAAAGGGTAGCAAATACCCCAAGAAATCATGACCATTCAGTTGTAAAGTGATATAGTGGACAAAAGACTAGTGTCTTTACAAGCATCACTTACTTTTTTCTAGGAAACAAACAAACAAACAAAAATATGCAAGGCTTTGTGTGGTGGGAATTACCGATTTCCTTATCACTAAATAACATAGAATTATAATGATTCAGTAAAATTCAGTAAAAGTTGGGTTTCAAAATTGATTCAATTCTCATTTATCCTGCTGTTAACATAGAAGCCAGAGAAATTATGCTATGTAACATGGATATAAGTGACAGCAGAACTGGGGTTTAGGACACACTGCTCTCTCCATTGGTGACTTCTGGCAGTAGGAAACGCCACATGAATGGTATATTGGAAGGTTATTGCTCAGTTTAAAAGTTAAGAATGTCCAGCTCTGTGCAATAGGTTATCTATACATCTTGATCCACTTTTTTTTAAGTAAGTCTTCCATTTATAGGTCCTGTTAAGTCTAGTCTGTCTCCCAAATAAGCCACTAGGTCATCAGGCCACATAATTTATTAGCATGTTTTTTGTGAACAGGGAGTTCATCTGTGAGGATCTTGTGTTTCCCAAGGAAGTTAGGAAGAAATTTGCCAAAAAGGAACTAAGGTTAAAAATCCGACAGATATCCGTTTCTCTGGAGTTGCTCTAAAAGATGTTTCTGAACAGATGTGAGGTGGAAGCAGAAATAAAAACTTCAGTGAAAGCTGAAATGGAGGGTACCAATCTGCTGAGTTGCACCTCTAAAATGAAAACCACTCCAACTTGGATGCAAAAACCCCAGCTATCATCTAGTAGGCTAACTGCATTACTGTTCAAAACCTACACCCACAAGAGGATTCAGCCCATACAGCTATTTCAGGTTCAAGATGTTCACTTTCCACACCTCAGCAGCTACCTCACTCTCCAGATACCTTTTCCAGATGTTCCATTCTGGGCTTGCTGGAATGTCTTTGTCTTGAGAGTGCCTTTGGGCACAGAGGTCATCCATGTGTCTCAGGGCATACCTAAAGTATGTATCCTAAAGCTATCTTTGATGGGTAGGTCTCATCTGTTAGCTGCTCGTATCCTACATCATGCTTAGCGCAGAAAATGGTTTGTGCAAAAACATTGGGCCTTCTTTACTCAATAACTGGCTCACTGGAGTTTCTACCTGAGCTGCAGGAGGTCATATTCCTTAGAGTTTCTGCACAAGTCAATCCAGTGACTGTAACTCTACAAATCGTGGATATTGAGTGCGGATGGGTGGAGAAACAAAGTTTCTGCTGAAACTTATATTTGCTTTATATTGCTTTATATTGCACTAAATATGCATTGGGCCAAAGAAACACTGAGAATGACTCTGGAACCTATTGATAGGAGACCTGTTTAAAAGTAGCTACTCTAGTGAGGCAGTTTTTATGAAGTAGGATATGTTCAATAAGTGAGATTGAGAAAACCTTGATCCTGGCTCTCTGAAAACACCATGGTCACATTTTAAATAAAATAAAGCAAGTTGGAAGTAAGAGCAAATTTAAATCTCATTTGTACAACTTCACATACCTAGTGAATGTGAGGCTTTTGGGAGAATTGGAGAAGACAATATAAATGCTTTCCAAACTGATGAATAGCTGTGTAAGAGAGTGCCATATTAGACATAGGTCTTGCAAAGGCTTCACAACAGAAAAACCCAAAGACAAGTTGTTCTTTAACTTACTAAGAGTTGTAGAATAAAATTTTGCCTTTCATCACAGTGTTCATTATTAGCCAAGATGATAGATTAGGATGCTGACTTCTCTGGAAAATCCAGTGCTGTACAGACAAACCAGGCAAACATTATTGCTCTAGACTGTGATGACCAGAAGGATGCCCCGAACATAAGGGCTGCAGTCCTTTTGGGGCACACAGTCCTGTCTGGTGAGAAGCTGAGGAATGCTGTAGCTACCTTCACAGTGGTTTTGAACATGCATTTACACTGGGCATTGTGGTATGAGCTCAAAGTACTGTCCAACTTGGTCAGTTGTAGGTTCTGTTGCAATCTTGCAAACAGTGATTTCATCAGAAAAAAAGCTCTTACAGAAATCACTAGCTGCATTATAATAATTACATGCTTAATGAGGCCTGAAATCCCCTCTGGTATTACAGCTGTGGTGTTTCAGTGTTAAATGGCTAATGTCTCTGCTGCTTCTAAGTAGCTGACTGCAGAGTGTAATTTTACAATCAGTTTGGGTTGATACATTTTTCCACTGCAGCTCTGATGAATAGCATTGCCTTTCCCTTAATGCTGGCCACATAATGTTCCTCTTCTTATGCCAGCATCTGTGTGACTTCATGGACAGTTTGATAGTGCTTTGCTCTGGCTCTGAGCTGGTTTTCAATCAGGTGAGCTGCTTTATCCAGATGCTGAATGTTTGCTTAATTATTTGGGTCAGCACAGTAGAAGAGGATGGGATGCATCAAGTGTGGTCAAGGTGTGGTTTTCAAAGGCTGATTTGCACCAGGAGTATTCCCTTAAGTAAAGGTTTTTGCTTCCACAATGAGGATAAAATTATGGTTCTTTGCAGTAAAAAAACCAAACATCTTTTTTTGCCCATCTGTCCTTAAAGTCTATATCTGCAGGCACTCTAAACGTTAAACACTAAGTCAGCAGGAATCTCATCTGTGGCATCTAAAATCTGTATTCCTTCAGATGTGAACACCACCCAAAGAAAACATCAAGGAATCTTAATGGTTTCTTGAAGTATCTTATATGATAGCCCTTGAAGTGGAAATAAAATCACTTTCAGTTATCTTTCAGCCTCAGTACACCTAAACAAAAAGACAGAATATCAAATACACTCTTCTATGCACAGTAGAACATGCCAAGGAACAGATCATGGCCCTAGAGTTACCTCATTTAGAGATAATAGAATTAAATCAAATATAAAAAATTTGAAATGCAAATTCAGTGTAGACTTCGCCTGTGATGCTTAAGAACAGATTACCTTTTCAAAGCAATTTGAAGCAACTTTTATGTACGTCTTTCTGAACAGTTCAGCAGCATTAGAAATACTTGATAGTACAAGTATTATAATGTTGTTACTGCTTGTCTGAATTTAATAATAGCATCAAAATATTTTTGAGGTTGGATTTGACAAAGATTCAGTATGAAGTTCACCAGGACAATGTCAGTTCAAGAAATTACTAAGATTCCTTAATACAATGCTGATCTTTCTTCCTATGGTCACAGTGCAACACATTCATTGCTTTCAGCTTATTCAGATTAGGAGCAAATGTTAAAAGATATGTCAAATCTGTGAGGACTGTGTTATAAGTAAAATTATTGGCACCCTTTGGAGTAGACATTTGTGAATGGCAGAATGGTGATCAGCACAGAAAGTTCTGAAAGGTAAACTGGACCACTGATGTACCTTCTAAGTACTGCAACCAAATTAACTTGAAATTTTTTTTTTAAACTAATGAAAACAAATTGTTTGAAAACTAACTTCTCTATGCACCTGTTTTTCACATTATTGACATATTTCTTGCATGTTTTTCATGCTAACATTTTTGTCCCCTTAGGGGCTCCGGCTTGTTTTGGTTGCTAATGACTCAGAGTTGGTGGGTAGCAGGGGTGGGAACAGAATTTATTTCACAATTCTCAGAAACTAAATTATCTGACTGTTGAAAAAATAAGCATGTGGGCTATGGATTCTTCAGGGGATGTCAAGTCTATCACTATATATTTCTACAGTGCACTTTAAACTCCAGTGTGGAGTCTCCCTGGTAGGGTACTCACAGCAATGACAAATCATGTCCAAAAGGCTCCTGAGGATTCATCTGCCCCAAGCTTCACTGATGCCCACTGCTACCAGCACAGGCATGGCTACTGCCATTCTTTCTGCCTGTCCTCAGGTAAATTTGATCCTGTATTGGCAGTATTAAAGCAAAATCATTACCCAGATTTCTCTAAGGGTGTGCACGTCTTTTCACAGGGAGAACAAGAGAGCGATGTGCTTCATATACTTAGGAAGAGAAGTAGTTCACCAAATGAAACCCCTCACTACTATGCATGTACATAAATAACATAAAAATAGCCTAAGCAGCAGTCTGATAAGAAATATAGGTAAAAAAGAAACAGTCCTATATGTTTTCAGAACATGTGGACAATGTCAAAATATGGGCTCTAATTCCAGTCTGTCTTTAATAGACCAAGAACAAGGGAAAGGGAAAGAAAAAAAGATGTAAAAACCTTCCAACTATGTGTTGAAGAACAGTAAAGACAAACAGCTGCTGACCTTCCAAATACCTGCTGAATGCAATGATATTAACTCATCTCCACTGCTGGAGGCACAAATGTGGATAATGCTACCTCTACAAGGTTTTCAGTGTTTTTCCTGTGTATTTTATATCCTTCAGCACCTTCAGGATATGGTATAAGAAAATCTGAGATCCTAGTGACAAGGTCCATTGAGCTTCTAGTGACAAGGGGGAAATTGTACATGTTGCTACAGCTCTGAACCTATGAACCTGTTTTTAAACATTGAAATCCCATAAGGCAGAAGAAGCACAATTGAAAGCATAGTTAGATATGTTCTATCTTTATAGGGAAAATAGGCTTGAGGTTTATAAAGGTATGAATTTTAAGTCTTTTTTGTTCAGAAGGTGAAATATCGGTATTTTCGTTAATTGTTTGAGACAACTGTTAAATATATATATACTGAGTCACACTGAAAAACAGCTCATACCTAAGTTTATGTGTGTGAGGAAAGGAAGGCAAAAGGGAAAGAGAAAAGACTGAGGATCCTAATTTCATAAATTTAAACAGTTGTCTTTGTAAACAAAAGCTCAGCTATTTTGTTAACTATGTCTTTTGAAGGGGTATTACCTAGTCTCTCTGATTATCTAGGCCCATCCAGTTTATTTTCTTTTTCCTTCTGTATGAGGTACAGTTTAGTAAATGAGAATATTCTTGCAGTATCAATTGAAGATCTCAAGATTAATTTCCCTTGGAACAGTGTTTATAATGGCCATGAAAATTGTGTGGTCCCTTGGGGAAAACAGATGTGACTCTTTAGCTTTCCCTTCCTGTGTAGTAGTAGTTGTTCACTACTACTCTGTAGTAGTGAAACCAACCCAGGTAAGTCAGTATGGTGCATTAGAACCATGACGTAATAAAAAGGCAAATATAATGTCATTTTTAAGAACACTGGTTTTATTGTCCTAGGGTCTGCAATATTTAATAAGCTTGTTCTCACATTTTGTTTCCAGTAGCAGCTGATTCTCAGAGGAATCCTTTGAACTGCTTCAGAGAGGACAGAGCCTGGATTCCTGTAGTGGGAACAGCGCTTTGGTCTGGGTGGTGACACTGTCACCAAATAAAGTCAATGAATGACTTATTAAGTGGAGAACAAGGCACTATCTGCTTGCTTAAAAACTGTAGGAAAAAACCCCCAAACTTCTGGAAATCTGAAACAAGAAAGGAAGTGGACGCTATTTGCTTTGAGAGTTGTCAGACTCTTTTCCTGTCTTTTGTTTCTCCTACATTCTTTTTGCCCAAGTTGCCAGTTGGTTGAGCAGCATAACTGGGAGTGACATGATGTCTATGAAAGCAGCCAAGTCCTGGTTGCAATCTGTTGCTGTTCGTGTTGTGGAGAGAGGACGCAGACAGGCATGGAAAGTTGTTTCCTGCACTTAACATCTGATCAGTCATTTGAAGTGTAAACATGAATGGAGGAATAACAACTGTTAGAAATAAATGTACCAGAAATGTTCTCCTTCTAGTTTGGCAACCAGCTGCTATTCTTAGAAATCTCCAAAGTGGAAAAAAAATCCTGATAATACATTTATAATACTTAACCTTGGGGGTATGTGGGGTCTGAAAATTTCTTAAAACACGGAAAATATTGTAAATCATCAGGTTTACTTGCATCCGCAATTTGCAAGCTTATTCAGTTCCAAATGCTATCCAGATCTATGTAAATGTTTTGCCCTTTGAAATATTGCTAAACTGTTTGCATTGCCACAACTTTTGGCATTCTCTACTGAAGAATAAGTTAAAGGTATGAGCTAAGTGAAAGTCTATGGCAAGGCACCCAGAAAGATCTTAATTTGGTTCTTAATGAAAAATAACGGAAAATTGAAAGTGTGGAGTTTTTGTCACTGGTTTTGGATGGTCAGCCATTAACTAGTCACCACGAGTAGTTATTTTCTTTTGGTTTTCCAGTGGATAAGGGAGATAAGCACCTTTAAAATGATCTGTCTGGTATATCTTAAGTATATATTTTAGGATATGTTTAATTGCTCTAATGACATTTCTCTCTAATGAACTGTAAGGGAGTTCAGTCTAACTATGAGGTAACTTGAGCTGATTGAGAGAAACCTGATGCAAATCAGTCTTATCAGAAAGGGAATCTAGGAATCAACTTCCTTCTTTCCCACTTGAGATCACTTAAGTGTTCGGGTATCACAGTAATACATAAGATAGGATATATTGTGTAAGCACTCTTTTGATAATTTTTGTGAATTCTGCAAATAAATCTTCATTAATTTCTTGTTGTTATCAATGAACAAGGCTTGGTTTTTCAGGATCAGACTCTTAAACTCACATTAATTGCCTGCCTTGTAGTTTATATGCTTTGTTTGTAGGATTCAAGCAGATTCTCTGGTTATGCTCTAGGATGATACATAAGCTCAGAGACTGACTCTGGCTTAGAGTTCACCAATTCAGTGAAACAGAAGTAATAGAAAGTGTCCTTATTCTCTTCCTGTGTTATCTCATTCAGGAGCTGATTAAGCTTATACCAAGACGATCATTGAGCTTATATAATTCTTCCTGAGATACTGTTCTGATATTAAATTCAGTTAATGCTCAGAAAACTCCTTCAGAATTTCATTCACAATTATATGCATTTGTTCTTCTCCAGTATAGATAATTTTTATACCTTCCCTAACAAGAGTGCCTCTTCTGTGTATTAATAAAAAGTGAATGCACTGCCTTTCAACCTCCATTTTGCAAAGGCAAAAAAGCTTGGCCAAGTTCCCCTTACAGCTCTCCTTTCCCATGATCATCTTTGCAGCTCTTTTCATCATTCAATTTGAATTACCTTTCATAACAGGGTATTGAACAAATGAATCCTGCAGATGAATCCTGCAGATGAAGCTTTGCCATCATTTTGAACATCACATCTGTTGTGGAAAAGATGTTTCAGGTGCATCTTCATTTTTTCTTTTCACTCCTGCTTAGGTAAAATCTGCTAATGTAATAGCCCAGTTTACTGGGAGAAGTTCTTGTTCATCCCTATGTTTTATTTACTCCTGCTGTGGTCCCCCAGGTCATTAATTTCTTCATATAAACTACTTTTTTTATAAACTTATACTTGTGATGCCTCTCACATCTGTGTCATCAGCAAATGTTAAGACTGTGGCCCTGGGTTTTGTGGTAAGTTTAGTACCTCATCCTTATGGATGATGAGATCATCTATTTGTAGATAACTCCAAGAGGAAGGCCATAATTTCTGATTGTTTATTAACAGTATAACTAGTAAAGGTGGATCCTTCTCCATAAAATAGTAGCAAAACAGCCACCCTTTCGTTAGAATCACAACATACCAGTATGTTTGTAGTTCAATTACACCTCCTTTGTCCTGTGGCAGCACAGGGAAAGCCAGGACTCTGGAAGTGGTCATGGTACCCAAATCTTGACTTCTGACAGATAACTGGGATATTGACAAGTTCCTCTCTCCAGGGTGACTCCTGTCCCCACTTTCAGTGCCTGAATCCTGCACCATTTTGGACCAGATGATGCTTGAGGTCCCTTCCAAGCTGGTATGGTATGGTATGGTATGGTATGGTATGGTATGGTATGGTATGGTATGGTATGGTATGGTATGGTATGGTATCCTATTCTACAAGAACAAGCAGGAACATGATCCCTAAGAGATTTCTATGGGACCTGCAGTACAGTGAGACCCAGTAATTCTAACATTGAAGTGAGTATGTCAGGATGGCTGTAATCAGCAGTAGGAATCTATATAAACATGAAGATGGATTGCAGAGCTACAGAGTTAGAGCTGTAGTAAAAGGATTTGTCATATGCTCATAGTCGCTTCAGAACACAGCATCATTTATGCCTCACCTTTTCTACAGGCAAAGTCATTTGACTTTTCAGGAAAGCTGCTTTCAAAATAGCTTTCCTTTGGATGTTAATATGACAATGATTTGCAATAAAAGCATTGCTTAGAGATGCTAAGCATAAAATAAATTAAGTTTAACTTGCAGTAATATAAAACCTTAAGGCAGCCTAATTTTATTTCAGTTCTAAATGTGTCTTAAAAGATCTGTGGAGTGTTTTCTCCACAGTTTTCTCATTTTATTGCCTACCCCTTGGCACAAAGTTTGCAGACAAAGTTTGATCCTACAATAACACTGGGGAAAGGCTTGTAATATTAACTCAAACAAAAGATCTGGCAGTATGTTACAGAGACAAGAAACTCAGTACTTTAAAAGCTGAAATCAGGAAGCAATAACACTGATACTTTGATCATTTTTTCCCTTTTTTGATTTTGGTGAAAATTGAGATTATCTGGGTCTGAGAAGGGTGAAAAAGACTGTACTGTAAAAAAAAAAAAAAAAAAATTCCTTAGTATACTGAGATTGGTTCAGGCACAGCATTGACTTTTTTTTTTTCCTTAGTAAAATTTTAATTCCTTATGATACTTTGAACATTATTTATAGATAAATTATATCAATAGTTCTTGATTTTGATTATATATAAAAGGGTCTGGTGACTTAAAGTGTAAATAAGGAAAATTGCTCTTGGGAACTTATAAATCACGTGGCCAGATATCCTGTTCAAACAAAGAATTTAGTCTTTAATAAAGTACCATGAATGTAAGTGTCCAATTAATCCATGCAAGTAATTTTACCAACATGAATGAGTGCAATGGGACACAGAACCTGTGGATCTAGACGTAGATGGAAGCTGTATAGCTGACATAAGTGAGGGACTGTCTCACTTTGCTGCTGTTGCTGCCACTCATCTGTTTATGGAACTTCTGTGTAGGCTTCCCATCTCATACAAGGCAAAATCAAATAGAAAAATACAAAAAAGTTATGAAGGACTCGATTCTCCTTAATTCTATTGTTCTTATTGACTGTGTATTTCTGGGATGCCTCACTGGAAGGGTATTAAAGCTGTAGAAGAGCGAACCAGAGGCACATCTGAGACACACAGCCAGGACACCTAAAAGTCCTGTGGCTACCTGAAAAAACCACACAGGGCTCCCAAGAAGAACTTTTTTCTCCATGTGGGTGTATGAGAGCTGCTCAAATTTAGGCTTGGAGTTCTTCATGTCAGATCAGAAAGACCTGAGCCTAATTTTCTTCTCCATTTCTCACCATGCTTTATTAAGTGCCTGTTAAATTCTCTTTCTGAAGCTGTTCATCCTCATCACTTTTAATTTGGATGACTCCCCTCTCAGACAACAGTGTGATTTATTCTGCTTGCTGAAGTTTATAGAAAATGCACTCAGCTCTTCAGTCCTAATCCAATTTCTCCTGAAGCTTGCAGAACAACTTTCATATACTTGGCATAACTGGATATAATGAAGACTTAGATTATTGTACTTCATAGCCTTGCAAAAGACACAGACAGAGGTGGAAGAAGTGGTAGAAAACACAAGTTTCCCCACTGGCTAAAAGTAAATGGAAATGGGGTTCCTATCATATAGAGATTGGGATGCAATCACATGGGGAAAAGAGGAAAGAATTGACATCTACTCCAGGAAAGAGAGAGAAGAGAGTGAAGGAAGGGAGATAAAGAGCAACAGTGGTAGAGTACAGGGGAAAGACAGACAACAATGATTGCAGAGGATAATTAACAATTCTGAAAGCACTTCAAAGGTGCTCAGGACAGGTGGGAATTGTGCCAACTGAACTTCATATATTATAAGAGTGTAAAGAGGATATAGGTCCCCTATGGATACATAGAGACAGATCCACAGAGACCCTTCAGCTGTTTCTCACCTCAGAACTGATGCAAAGCAGATGGATTTTTTTTTTTTTTTTTTTTTTTTTGGAGCAGCTGGTTAAGAAAAGTTTAGAGCACTTTTGTGCCACTGCTGCAGGCAAACTCTTGGGTTTTACTTCCTCCTCACGGCTTTTGAGGATGATATAAATCATCCAAGCTTTGATGTCACCACTTACAATGGGACCAAAAATATCTTCATGAGTTTATAACCGGTTAATGCATGATTGACTTCCAGTTGTGTTGTTTTTTACCTGTCTGCCACTGAATGACCACAGAACTCAAGTGAGAAAGATGGAGGAGGGAAATGGTAACAATTAATGAACAAATAAAGATGTGTTACTGTCTAAGACAATTAAGTAAAGGGCAGCTTTAGACAATATTTTATCTACAGAATGATCAGCACCATGTACGGAGAGAAGTATGCTTAGGGGGAAGTAATCTAAATAATTGTCCTTTAGAAATATCTGATTTTATTATTTTATTGAAAAACTGATGCAAACATCCTAATTTAGACTACTGTTATTTATTTAGCTGGCTTTTTAAAAAACTTCTATTCTAGAATCAGGTGCTCTAGTCAAGGTCCTTGTGAGGTAATTTCCCTGTCAGGAAGTCCTGAGCTAATCCTAAACATCAAACAGAATTACAGTACAGACAGCTTGGACAAGAGTATTCAACTTTGGAACATGTTTCCTTGAGCAATTGGCTGGGAAAGTGCCATGGAAAGTTTTCATCTTGTTAAATTTCCTTGACCCCATCTTTTCTTTCCAGATGTTCTCTCATGTTTGCTCTGACTGCATCTGCAGTAAGTAAAAGGGCCAAGAACTCAGCTCAGATGCACTTTACCCCATGGTGCATCTGTTAGGTTGCACCCTGATCATCACAAAACATGACAGATCTTGCCAAATTTCTAAGGCAGATCTGTGCTATCCTGGCCTGTGCCTAAACAGTGAGATCTGAATCAATCTGGTGCTTCTTAGCATCAGAGCAGGGAGTTGACTTCTGAAAATTATTTATTTAGCACCATGGTTATAACCTGTGGGATCCAGATTCACCCGGAGAAGGATGATGAAGACAAATATAACAGTAAGATAGGACACCATCTTTTCTTTTATCATTTAACAGCCAAAGACAAGCATAAAATAATGTATCCAACAGCACTTTTACTTCATACTCCTTCACTTAGAGCCCTTAGGCTTAGAGCACTTAGGCTTCTAGCCCTTTCAGCTCTGTCTAGGCTGATGGAATCTTTGTGAGGTAACTGAAGATAAAAGTAGTAACTGAGGAAAAAAAAAACCAAACCCAAACCTCTTTTCCAAGAATCAGTGTTGTTCCTTTTGGCCCTGATCCAATCAATTGAAAGCAGTTTCCTTCATTTTTTTGCCTTCTAGAAGAGAATTGCATCATGGATGCATGAAAGGATTTGGGTTTCTTACAGGATTCACCTTCAAACTTCTCTAGTTATAAACTTTAGCCTTCCAGCTCCATTAATAAGTGAAGTATGCTGACTGTCTGCTCAATGGGAGCTACTGTGGCAAATCTCTTAGCTTTTTTAGTTTGGTGGGTGGGGCTTTTTTGTTTGATTGGTTTTGGGATTTTTGTTTGTTTGGGGTTTCTTGTTTGCTGTTTTGGTTTGGTTTGGTTTTTTTAATCTGTAATATGCATCTAATTACTAGTGGAACCACAACCAAAAATGCTTAAATGGCTACCATATGGTCTGGTCCTCCTAATGAATACTGCATCCAAGTTGCTTGATCCCTATTTCCAAGGAGATTGTTGGATCCAAGATGTTTTAAGCTTTTAACGCTTTTTATGGCAATTTACACAGCGTTTAACCACAATTTATACTGCTCTTGTGTCCCAAACTGGTCACTTTGTGACAGCACAGTGCCATAGCTCCAGAAAGAAGTAGAGAAAAGCAGCTTTTTCACCCTCATACAGCAACTGCCTCCATGCTAGCTCTGTAGCTGAGGGGTGTGCTTGTTGCAGTCAGCAGCAACTGGTACTCATATTAGCTAAGGAGGAAAACTGTAAATCTAACAGGGATGCAGATATGTGAGACAGGCTGAGCCTGTGTAACAGCTTACAGCTGCTGAGAGGAGCAGTCTTGTTTCCTCTTTAACAGCTTTTCCACTTGTTTTTCATCCTCACCTCCTTCCCTCCTCTTGCACCATCTCTCAGGAGCCTCTGTCCCATGGGTTACATGTTTTCTAACTAATATTTGGCCAGGACCATACTCTGGCCTTCTGACCAGCCAGCAAGAAGCAGCATCCTCTCCATATATCACACTTTTGAACCTTTACCAGCCCTTGGTGGCCATGCACATGCAGCCTGTGGGGAATGGTTTCTGATCCATGAGGATCTGGCAGCTGTTCCTAGGAATTGTTGGAAGAGAGGTAGTTAACCTGGGCCAAAACCATGCCGGGGTCATTGTAACAATTTAATGTAGAGAGTGTAAACAGTCCCCTTACAGTGCCTTGGAGTGTTTCCTGGTACTGTTTAATATATTATCATTGCTGTAACTCAGGGAACTGATTCCTCTCAGTGAACTAGCAGGAAAACAGCTCAACCAAAAAGGAAGAAGAAAAAGCCTTTTACCAGCTTAGAGAGCTCTTCTGGGATCAGATCACAGGGATGGGGCAAGGCTGAGGACAAGAGCGTTCGTCCAAGAACAGAGACGGGGAGACGGAAAAATAAAGACAGACTTCTTCAGTATCAGTTTTGTCTGTCTTATATAACTATACAGTCCTTAACAGTATAATTAGAGATGTATACATATAATTGCACACAGAGGAGGATTCTTTGTCTCTCAGTGATGCTGACTGAAGAGATTTTTTCAGCAGAGTGCCGGAAGCTCACTGCCATTTCTCTGTAGGCTTCTAGCTCTTTGGATCTGCCATTCAATTTGCATCTAAGAAATTCCTAACTAAATTCAGTCAAACTGAGTCCTACTGTTAAGCCTGTAAACGAATCTAGTGCATCTCTCTTGACAGGGACTGGAGAGAGCTCCCAGGAGCAGTTTAAATGGCAGATTGGAAGCGGTGATAGCAATCAGTAAGACAGGCAGAAGGCCATGACCCTCCTTTAACCTCTTCATGTGACATATCTGCAACCACAGGAGAGTGGTACGTGTAAACAGCTTTCAGAAAAGTTTGTGCTCTTCACCCTGAGTCAACAGCTCGGCATTCAGCAGCAGTGTCACCACAGGAACACACGCAGCCCCCTGCCCTGGGGTGCAGATGTGCAGCTGGGCTGAGGACTGCCTGCAAAACTCTCTTGCATACCTGCATCAAAGCAGTTGTTTGGGGGGGTTTATTTTGTATTGTTTTGTTTTTCACCATCCTCAGTTATTTTGTTTTGGTTTTTTTGCAGTCTAGGTTGCCATATGATCACGTAGGAAAAAGGGTCTCTGATGTCAGAACTTCTGAATCTGGCATTGCTTATGAGATAGTGGGCTGAGGTCTTGTGCTGCAAGGTGATGCAAAAGCTCCTTGTAAGACTGTTCTCAATTACAGACATTTCTCACGGTTTTTTTAAACTAAACTTTCTGTCATAATGCAAATATAACTAAGAAAAACCCTCCACCTTTGAAGTTCTGTGGAAACACTTCTTAAAGATAATTTTGTATTATTTAATGTATAAAATTCCTTTGCAGTTAAGTTACACTGGAAGCTCTGTGTTCAGTCATTCTTCATGTTTAAGATTTCCTCTAGCAAGCAAATAGAAAGTCTCTCTCTCTTTTTTTTTTTTTTTTTTTTTTCCCTCCTGTAAGAAATTTCATTATTTCTCCAAGTTGTTTTTTCCCCTCCTTTCCTGACAGGCTGTAAATTTTAGGCTAGTGAATTAATTTGAATTAATTTCTGGAATTCCAGAGTCCAAAGGCATTGAAATTTGACAGTTTGGGATGACCTGGGAAAAAGCATTTAGCATAATTCAAGTCTTAGCAGAACTTAATAACCTTTCAGGCACCATGCTTGAGTGTCATTAAAGCAACATCCTCATCCTCATGTTATTCCAAAGCAGCTTTTAATTTCCAATCCAAAGACCTGACTCCTCTGTCTGCCCTTAATGAACTGTTTTAGTTCAATTTTTTCTAGTAATTGTTAGTGCAATTAGAAGTTCTGATTGGCAAATTCCCATAAACTGTATTTGTTGTTGTGGTTTTGCAATTGTAACACCGCAGGAAGTTTTCTTTATGTGCATATTCCAAAGATGAAGAATGATTTTTGCCTGTGGAAAATGGTCAAAAAGTGAAAAAAAAAATTTGATGTTCATCCCATTTCATCCCATTGTAACTAATAGTATGTTTTAGGTTTATATTTTGCTGTTTTGACAAAACATTAAGTGTCAGTTCTATTCATAGAGATCTGAAGAGGGAGTAATATTACTCATTTCTTGCAAATTAATGGCAACCCAGAGTTTAAATGGAATAATTTGCTGAGATTATATCTGACTTCAAACTAGGAACTCCTTTTTTGATATAATGTGTCTCATAAAAAACAACCAAGCAGATCTTGTGGTTTGGAAGCATTCTTTTTTAGTGGCTTCAGCTGAGACTAAGGTAGTAAGCAGATGTTTTACTCTACTTTTGCAAATAATGCATCTGATAGAGAATGGCAGAGAACTGCATCACTGTTTAGTGCAGTTTAACTAATTCCTTCCAATTGCCACAGATCTATCAGCTTCCTTCTTCCATTGTCATGTGTTAATCTGTCACTTTTTGCTGTTTTCATTACATTTTCTTCCCGGGGTATGTATGCAAGAAAATACTCAGCTACATGGACGCATTTATTCTAGCAGTAAACCGCCTGAGTGAAAAGCAGTGTCCTGGTTTGGGTAAATTAATAAATTACTAAATTGGGTAAATTACTGCCTGGTTGGGCAGTAAATTAGATTCTTTGATTATGCTAGCAATGGAATTACCTGGAATATTCCTGGAAGTTTCAGGCTACCTGGTTATGGCCCCTACAGCAGCTGCAGCAAGGATGGGTGTAGCCCTGTTCCAGTGAACTGGGGACACTTTTGTGCCCTGAGAGAGAGAAGGGAGAGGGTGAGAAAGCAGTGGATAATGTCAGCACTTCTCTAGTTTGGTGTCTTCTCTTTGTGTGACTTCAACCTGTGATGAGCACGGGTTTAGTGTAGTATTTCTTTGGAGTGAGGGGATTAAGGATGTGGTTGGGAGCTGGTTAAAAAGGAGGCAAGAGTTGTACGTAGAGGTTGTGATAAAAGAGAATTCCATTTTGAAAGAAGTGTGGATTGAAAACAGGGAAAGTCGTTGATATTGTATTTCTAGTGGAATAGAGTTAATCAACGATTAACACATTCTTACCTCATCGAAGTGGAATTTTTTAGCATTTTAAAAGGCATTTTTCTTTTTAAAAAGTAAGAGAAATCAGCGTGATTTTGTGAAAAAATTTCATTTTGACGAAAATACTTTTCGCAATAACTCTGAAGAGTGGTTTTTAGGTCTGCAGTGAAAACAAATTTTTATTATTCCTTTCATCTGTCTTACTAGTAAAGCATCTGTTTACCACAGGATGCTATGCAAAAGCAAGTAGTGTTGCCTTGGAGTCTGGTCCTGGAATCACTGTTTACCTGATGGATTTGGATAATAAAATCTGAAGTTATGTGCTTAACTTCCTAAAGCAGTGAAGCTGCATGGACACTGTTATGCAAAGCAACCTCAGTGGACCACTTCGAGTTGTTTGGTTTCAATGATAAGAAGCTGAGGGTCGTTAGTTTAATGAATCACTTCTGAGGACTTGAGATGCAGCAAGAAAAGAGTAAATAGTAGTTAATGGCATGGGAAGCTTGGAGCCAAGAAGTCCCTCAGTGTGAAAGGCAAGGGAAAACATTCCTCCCAAACCAAGGAGAATATGTTTCAGAGATGAACCTTAGAGGAATAAACTATTCAGTCACCCACAAAAGAGACAAGGCAAGGTAATGACAGGCAGATTATGTGGGGTTGGAAATAAGGCTGGAGGAAACTGAAAATGAATTTGTGAGTGTGGAAGAGGTGCAAATTTAAGAAGATCTGCCGTTGTTATGCTGATGATGCAAATAGAGGACATTTTGTTAGCACAATAAGATTCCTCATCGATAAACAAAGTAATTTAAATAACGATTGGTCCTGTGAGTTCCTATTTATATTCAAAAGACAGAAAGAAAGAATCTGATCTACTTTTATTCTAGAACAGTGTGTTTCACACTTCTTAAATACATGTGCATCACAAAGCACCCACATCCTCTTCCTCTGCAAAGTGCACAGCATAGGTGAATTCCACCAGAGTTGACAACAACCCTAGGGCTGGATGTCAACCTTACAAACATCTGCACATTAAGAAAAGCCAGGCCAGATTTCAAATGTACCTCACATTTTAGGCTAAGCCCATAAAGATTTTTCTTCTGACTCCTAAAGAGGCACAACTTGGTGATCTTGGCTAAGCTTTGCTTTGAATTTTTACTCGCTGCATAAGCAGAATTTGGGTCATGAAAATCAAAAACTAGAAGCAACAGATTATTTAGGTCCTTCTAAATCAAGATTTCACCCACAACACAAACTATAAGAAATCTAAACTAATGGCCATGTCAGCACTGATTTGTTTGTTTAATTTATACTCCTTACAACCACATAACTTGGTGGTCAGTTAGAGCTTATGAACATGCACATGTTGATATAATAACTTACTGTTTCTGAAATCAAGCTGTGGCTGTTTTCTAGTTCCCTCACCATCTAAATAACCAGTGTATCTTCATCCCACTGTTACTTCCTTCAGTTTAAGGGGTTAATTTTTATCAGACAGGCCAGCTCTATTGGAATTTGATTCCAGTATCAGCGGTCTTTGGCTTCTGGAAAATGAATGTTTGGCAATATGTGTTAGTTTAAATCACTGGTCATAAACAACAGTGGAATTTTAGATATGTCAGACCCCTGTTTGAAACGCAGTGTTCTTTAAGAAATTCTGGAACATGCAGTTCAACAACCACTGGGACATGCTACATTTCAGTGAAAGGCTCTCTTTTACTATCTCATCTTTCTGCATAAACCAATGATGAAATTCTAGAAGATATAATACCTTTAGGAAAAAATTAAGTTTAATTTCAGCGTTACATGACACAATGCAGAACATAAGCAGATCAAATTAAAATGTTGATTGATATTTAAAGGGCTTTAACATAAAACATAACAGGGGTTGGGGTTGCTTTTTTTTTTTTCTTTCCCCAAGCACATCTTCATCTCATGGAAAAAAAATAGTGGAAAAAATACTCATAACTTGCTTTATTTACATAGTTTTTTTACAGGATTTTACATAAATAGTTTTCCATAATCAAGACATGTAGCAAAACTTGAGGAGAATTGTAAACGGGGAACCATAATGAGATAGCAAAGTCACAAGGAGCAAAGCAACAGACAGATCAGGAGATTTTAGTTGTGTTAGTTTACTTCTATTCCTGGTCTGACAATAAAATCAAAGACAATTTCTTTAAGTCTGACTTGTAATTCATAAGGGTGCTTGGGGAGAAGTAGAAGGAGAGCTAACATGAAGTCAGGAGATAAACTGAAGTGATAAAGTAAAGAGTAGGCAAAAGGAGGAAAGATCATTGAAGATCTTTAGATTTCTGTTCCATGACTGACTGTGGCTTCTAATGAGCAGATTTCACTGCTGTCTATAAGAAAAAGACTGGATTTGCTTGGGTTTTGTGTTAGCCATTTTCCCCTGAGAAAAAGATGATTTTTTCCTCTGCAACAGATTACCTGAGGCAGAAAGGATTTTTTCCCTTTCCAGTCAGATGTCCATTTTGCATAGAGGGATTTTAGGTTAATGGTCTGCCAATTTGGAAGTCACAAATAATGTAGTCAAAGGCATAGAGGTTCATTGTCCAATTGGGAGATGGAAATGAGTTAAAGGAAAACATTTTTAGGGTGCTGGAAGGCATCAGCTTTGAATCCTAATTACTGGACACTGAGTATTTCTACCAATACCTTGCCCAAGCTGGCAATCTGTGATGACAGAAATCTGTCACAAAACATTAACTCATCACGGAAACTTTCAGGAACTGTGTAGAACCAAGCTGGGCAGCTCAGGTGGATAGTCACAGAATAAACAGTGATAAATTTTGTCTGATATGCTGCTCAGTATTTCTAACTGGATTAATAAAATTACAGGTTGCCTAAATGATGATTTGTGCATGCTTGTTTTCTTCATACAGGGCTTCTCTTCTCACAGCCCATCCACACAGACACCTGGCAGTGATGAAGAAGCATCAGGTGCTATTGCTTTTGCTTTCTGAATGACTCATTAATTACCAGTGTGGAGGTTGGAGCATTAACAGTCACTTCATTTGGTTAATGAGAAAAAGATCTTGGCCCCTGTTTTGCACAGGTGTAATTTCTAATCAAGACTCCCACAGCGAGACCAAGAGTGGCTCAAGTTGTGCATATCCTTTATCTAAACAACTGGGGTTACATCACTTAAATGTGATGGGTTTTTATTGGTTTAAGAACAATGATTCTGAGGATGTACAAACCCCTTAAATTTGCAATTATATTGTTAGGGGTTTTAGCCCAATAAAATGCCCCCATTTTTAGTGTCCTCTCGTTTTCCTATTTCTCCATCATATTCTGTAGCATCTTTGGCTGATGAGGATAGGCAGCCTTTCATTTCTAGAATGAACTTTGCAGAGGCAGGTTGTGTTTCTGTGGTTTAAAAACTAATTTGCCATTTGGTGGATGGCAATGGTGAAACACCTTCTGGTTACTTGGAGCTTAAGGCATTACAGAATGCAGCAATACTTCATCATAAAAATGTGTGTAAAGTACTCAGTAGACCAATACTCTGTGCCAAGGATCTTTTAGTAAGCAATCTAGTCAAGTCTTGAAAAGTATGTTCATCCCATAAACCCAACATATTTAGGGGATTTGACGGTGTGTGTATAGCGATAATTTTTTTAAAATCATGGAATTTCAGATGTGGTCAAAGGGGGTTGCTGAAAGACCCTGCAACTTTGAAATGGAGGCTTTGCTTACCATACTTAACTTCAAAAAATAGCAAGCCCTCCTCATCCCTTTTCCCCTTGGCAACAGGGCTTTATTTGTGAGAGATCTTCCACGTCCTTTTTGTGTGTGTGTGTGTGTGTGTGCTGTTTTGTGGGGGGCTTCTTGTTATGTTTTTATTTGTGGTAATTTTAAGACTTCAGATCTAAGCTGGAGTTCAAAACTTAAATTATAGTATTCTTGTTTGCAGCATGGTTTGTAGCATTAGCTGCTTATGTTCTTATTTAACCTATGCTAGTTCTTTTTGTTTCCTAGAGTTTAGGAAATGTTAGTCCTAACCATTAGGAAAGTGCAATTCCTAAAGTTTAGGGAGGAATGACACTACACTTTGAATTGCTTTCCTGGTGTCTTCAAAATGGCCCACATTTGATGGTAAAGTTAGATTTGAACTTGCCAAATTAAAACAAAACAGGCCTTTGAAAAAGCACTTGACAGACATCTGTTCCACATGGGTGTTACAGATTATGAGCATAATTGCACATTTCTAAATGAGTCAAGTAGATGGCTAGACATATATTTTGGATGCACTTATTCGTTTGTAAAAGTGAAAAATCTGTGTTTCGTAGGAGGTGATCATAAGGTGATCATACTTCAATCATATTTTTTTTTGCATCTTAGCTTTTGAGTATTGCAAAGGAATAAGAAACATGACAAGGCTATAGCAAGATTTTCACACAGAAAAAAAAAACAAACCTCTCCTGGCCAGATATGAGAAAATTAATCAAGCAGTTCTTACAAGATACTTAAACTCATCAACAGTCTTCAGGATTTTATCATTCTGCCGACTTCAGATCTATGAATGAAGACAGCTGACATACATAAATCTGTTTGCTGGTACATGTATATTTAAAGACAGTGAATTAATTAAGATGATAAGTAATGTTTGTGCCCTAGCAGCATTTCCTACTTACTATTTTAGTCATTTGACAAGATAAGAACAGGGATAAAATCTATCATCCAAAGATGAGAGCCTTTCCTTATCAAGGAAAAAACACAGTATCATAGCAGAGAAGTAATATTCTTCCTTATAAGCTTATTTTGTGGGGTTTGGGGTCTTTTATTATTTTTATTTTAATGTGCTTACAGTGTTTGTTGTTGTTGCCTTAAATGATAAAATCATGTAGCCAACTGTTATCAGGACTTTGTTGTTGGCAAATTGTAGACATACCTTCCATGAACCAAGTGTGGAGATGCTGATCAAGCTTGATTTAAAAAAAAAAAAAAAAGCTTGATTCCTCATCTGAGGAAATAGAAGAGGGTAAGAGTCAGATACAGGGCTAGCTATGGGAATCTAACATTCTTTTATCAGTGTATATAGTCAGAGCTGAAAGCCAAGCAGAATATATTTGTGGAGAAGGCCAATAACCTGCCCTATCATACCAAAATCAGAGGTAAAATTATATTTCAAAGCCTTTTGAAATAATGGTTTTCAGGGAAATACTATGTTTTTATGAGAAACACATCAGAAAGGGCTACTTGGTGAATCTGAAATAAAACTGAATTTTCTGTAGTCATGCTGAGGTTTCAGATAGCTTTTAAAGAGGTGTGAACTCAGAACTCATCATAAGACTTCATCATACTGCACCCTGTTTGGTGCCCTGCAGTACAAAAAAGACTTCAATAAACTGGGGTGAGGTCTGTGGAGAGTCACCTGTGAAAAGAGGCTGAGGGATCAAGGCTTGCTCAAGCTGGAGAAGAGATGGCTGGAGAACTCCTAATGACAGCCCTGGTACCTATGGAGAAATCAGCAGGTGATGGTGATGGCCCCTCACATGGGGCATGGGGATAGGGGAGGATGAGAGGCAGCAGAGAGAACTTGGAAGTGGAAGGTACAGGCTGGATATTATGAGGAAGTTTTTCCCCCATGAGGTGGCCCAGGGAGGTTGTGCTATATCTGTCCCTGGAGGTTTTCAAGACCTTTCTGTACACAGCCCTGAGTAACCTGGTCTGACCTCAGAGCTGCCTCTGCTTTGATCGAGGAATTGGAAAAGAGCTCTTAAAGTCCCTCCCAACCTTAATTCTCCTGTGAGTCTGAGGAGCTGGGATGGATTCAGTCTTCATCACTTCAGAAAAAAAAAGAAATATTATGAGAATTTTTTTAATTTCAAAATCCGAAATCATTCCATTTTGACTAAAACAAAGAAAGTCTTGATCATGTGCAAATTTATTTCATTAAAAGGGGCAGTATTTTAATATATGGTTTCATGCAATTATTCCTATCTTTTTGTTTCCTATGACTTTAAAAATCATCTCAGTGGGAAAAGAACATGGAAAAAACAAAGCTTTTTATGATTGTTGAGATGCTAATCATACTCTTCCAGTTTAATCCTTCTTTCTAGAGCTCAACATTTGAAAATATCTTTAACTGTTGAGTATTTTTATATGATACAACAAGACACAGTAGAATACAGGAAATAGGTAATATCTAAAAAGTAAGCATAACTGTACCAATATTTATCATTAGGAGCTCTGAAACAGATCTATTCTGTTAAATGTTAATGTTATATATGTTCCTTATATTTGGTAATATGACTTGTTATTAATTTATAATGATAAGTTTTTCATATAGCTTAAGTAGTAGTGTAATTACATTTTGATAAGAAAAGAAAAAATTTACTTGATGTCCTAAAAATAAGCATTTTCTTCAGAATAATTTACCTGGAGTTCACATTTATTAGATTTATTTCCTGGGAGTTCACATGCTCATATTATTTCTTAGAAATAAAATTACTACAGTAGACTTTAAAATATTGTAGTTTAGTGTAGTAGTTTAATCAATTTTGCACATTAGCATCAATACAAAATTCAAACAGCAACACAAAATAAACTAGTCTTTTAAACTTATAACTGAACAATTTATTTATTTGAGGCTTTGTACAAGACAATTTTTTTTTCTCATGCCACACCCTGAAAATTTTTGGGAACAAATTTGTTGGTCTGTTCATCTTTTCAGTTGGACCTGGGAGTGATTCATGTCATAAATGTTAGTCCTGTGACACTAAATTGTATTCAATTATAATTAAAACCACATGAAATCAAATTGAAGTTTCCATCTGAATTTCATGTGTAATTATTGCTTCCTTTTAATTCATAACTCTTGATGAAATGTGCCTTGTGCTTAATATATCAAATCCACTAACAATTATATTGTAATATGATTCAGGTAATGGAAGAAAATGAGGGGTGACTGTAACAGATGTGAATGATAACACCATTTTCACAGCTTGTTAATCAGATTTCTCTAGGTAATTATGGTTCAGGGATGTTGTGAGTCACATATGCATAGAAATTTCTTGGTGCTTGGAACCTGAGAATGGAGATGAGTAAGTCCATCTTGTTATGTATGTCTCAAGATTTTATGCTGTTTTAAAAAGTGGTATCTGTTCACCACCTGGCTCCAGGCAACCTCTGCATGAGACACGGATTTTTTTTTTTCTCTGACTTGGAAACCATCATTGTTCTCTGGCACAGAGAAAAGGTTTTATGAATTAGAATCATGTTCTCTTCCAAGATTAAGATCAAGTTCCTTTGTTTAATCTGCCTCTATCTTCCTTTTTTGGTCTAAGATGATTTTCATGGATATCTGGATTTGTAATTCTTTTATTCACAGATGAGTGAATGGAGCATGTTGCCCAAGCACTAGTTTGGCTCCAAGTACAACAATTATTCTTTTTTCTTACTCTTCTCCTGTGGCCTTGTGACTTATCCAGTGTTGGACAGGTTGCCCAGGGAAGTATCTGAGTCGTCATCCCTGGAATTATTTAAAAGAGGTGTGGATGTTGTGTTTAGGGACAGGGTTTAGTGGTGGGTTTGATAGTGTGAGGTTTGTTTTGGGTTTGTTGTTGGAGTGGATGAACATTAAGGTTTTTTCCAGCTGAAATGATTCTGTGATTGCTTCTTGATCATCTTCCTGCTTGGCTCTGCTCACTCTCTTATTTCCTCTTCAAAGAGTTTTTGCTTACCTTGAATTTATGCTATATATCAGATTTTTAATATACCAACCTGCCAGGTGATAGAAGGAGCAGTCATATGAGAGTCCACTGTTCCTTTATTCTAAGCACTGAGGAAGAGCAGACCAGGAAAATTTTTCAAGCTGTGCAGAACCATGAATTCAGAGGAAGCAACAGCTATAGTAGAACATTTCTAAGGCTTGTATAAATTTGAGCTATTATTTGTATTTGCATACTGAATGCATTTCAGTTAAGGACCTGGGGATTTGTAATATGTGGATTGTCATGCTCTGACTACTCAAAAGTAATTCTAGTGGCCTCATTAGGAAAAAATTGCATTCTAGAAACCTGAGTAATTTGAAGGCTTGCTAATTGGTATAATAGAAACAGGAAATTTGAAATAATTGCCTTTGACAGAGTGAAAGGTGTTTTATTCATGAAGCAGTAAGTTTTTATAAAGAATGTTCTTACTCAGGGTGAAGGAGATGCTCTAATGAGATCTGAGGCTGTTCATTTTGTTCTGAGGTTAATCATTCAAATGTTCTGAGGCTGATCATTTTGACAAGCTATTGACAAAACCATTAATAATGCCAGTCATATATGATGTGAACATAAAAAAACCCTTTATTTAAACAATGCAAAAAAGTATTCTAAGTACACTGTGAGACTTATAGCCATGTCAGATTTAAAAGAATATGCAAGTTAAAGAGTTTAGATTATAACAAGATAAGAAAAATGCATTTACAAAAATGAGACACTGATCAACAAGTTACCAAAACCTTTCAGGCCAAGAGGTGTTAACAGAAGAGGAATAACAAATTGTCAATAAGGCTTTGTTTTGTAAGAATGCTTCTTCAAGTCTAGCAGTAAAGCAGAGCATTTTCACTTCTGATTTTTGCCTGAAAAAAGGTTAGACTTCCTGGAATATTTTTAGCATGATTGATCACAAACAACTTGAGGAAAAGTAGCAAATTCTAATTAGAATTGATCTAATCTGACAGCTGAACAATGTTGAATTGGACAGGAGAACAGAGTTTTCACACAGCTTACTGACCAAAATTAATTGGGCACCTCACAGCAAGACTTCTCTTTCTCTTCACAGTACTTCAACACCTTTTGACTTTTTCTAGCAGAGCTTGTCTGGGTTTTTTTGCTGTTAAAGGGAAGAATCATTGTTGTGAGATATTCTTGCACTGTCTAGATGGGGGCTGCCTCACTTACCAAGAGAAGCAACAAATTTTGGGGCCATAGTGCTGTTTAGTCTGTGGTTTGATGAAATACTAACAATTTGTATAGTTGCTCTTATATCACAGGAAGATAAACATGTAATTTTGAGACTATCAAAGGGCTAAAAATTACCATCATCTTACAATTTGTCAATAAAACTGGTTACAGAGAATTGTTCTTTACTGGCCATCTCAACCAAAGGTACTCTGGCTACACCTTCTGGCAGTCAAATTTTTGCAGCCTTTTCTCTGTGACAGTCTAATTCTTTTAATTGTCACTCCAGGACTCAGACAATGGTTCATCCCAGCAGTTCCTGTCTGTGTCATCAGGAATTACAAGGGATGAGTGAGAAGCAGAAATTTTTTTATCTTTTTTAATTTTTCTCCTTTGCTGGCTGTGTGAGGTTGCAAGTTGCAAGAAGAGAACTTTTTATTGGAGCATTAAGCAGAGAATTAAAAAGCCTCATCCTCACATTAGAAGAGGGAGTTTGCAGTATTAGGGTAGTGGGAGAAATTTGAGAGTCTAACCCTAGCTGTGGTTCAAGGAAGTCTTTGGAGCTGACCTTTGGAGTGAAGAGTGAAATAAATCCTCAAGCTTTTTCTTGTGCTGAGCATTGTCAGTTCAGCTGCCCACTGGATTTTTTCCCTGGGTTATAGCTGATGGAAGCTTAGGCTAAGGTGTGGACATCTCACACTTAGATTCTGCATTGCTTGCCAAGACCCAGTCATCGAGTGCCATTTGAAATCTCCTTTGGTGCCAGGGATATCAACAGAGGGCTGGGAGATTTGAGCAGAAGCTTATGGGCTTCTCATGTGCTTTTCTGTAGTGGCAGCTGAGGGCCACAGGGGATCTCGGATCAGGAGGAGGATGTGTAGGAATCAGTTCTACACTCAGCTTGGTGACAGCTTCTTCATGTTTAAAAATAATATGTCCAGGAATACTATATTAGTAGGAAACTTGTGCATGCATCTTTCACCCTTAATATAGTATTTGTGCAGCCTTAATACAATATTTGCAAGCAGAACAAGGCTAAATGTCTGTAATATGGATAGATGTGTTGTTCTGTATCCTTAGCAAATCTTTTTTCAAAGCTTAAAGGTTGTATCACATTCCAGATTTTGGATTAATCTTTTAACACCGAAGTTACAAATCCTTTATTTTAGTCCATAAAAATATATATAAACAAGTAACTTAGTATATGTCCTTCATCCTGCTTTATTTATCATATTGAGTTAAACCTGTAGCTACTATCAACTTCGAAGTAGGAATGGCTACAGAATAATTTTATATACTTTCAAGCTAACCTGTTTTTCTTTAAAAATAAATCTGTTTTCATTTTTGTACACAGCCACACTGCAAGAACCCAATGGAACTGTTTTATCTATGTATCTTTTATTATGTTAAATTTAGCTGTGGTTGCCTGTAGCTATCATTTAATTACTGAGTGGCCTGAAGCAGACACTTATTGTTGTTTATATTGTGTGGAAATAGCATACATTCCATGGCCATACATTTTTGGGAGTTCCTGAAAAACTTGTGAAGAGTAAGCACAGGGACTGCATTGTTAATTTAAAATTAATCAGTACTGGACCCTTTTTTTTATCAACCTTTTTGTAGTGTTTAGAATTGCAGCTTTCTAAGAGAGTCACAGAGATGCCTTCTGAATAAGATTTTTTTTTTTCAGAATAGATGTATTCACATTTTGTCATAGCTATTATACTAAGACAGATATATTTGAAATTGGCACAATTATATATATCAGAAGCAGTTGAGTAGAACTGTGCAATTTGTCCCATGCTACTGCTTTCCCAAATAATCTAAGAAATATTTTAGCTCAGCACTCATTGGCTGTGTTATCAGCTTTCTGTGTAGGAGGATGTTTAAGTTAAACATTAAGTTTAAGTTAAAATTAATACATATAGAAATAATATATTTATATAATCATATTTCCATTGTCTTGATTCAGCTGCAAATAGTTTGGAATCACTTTATCTTTCATTTTGAATATCTACACAGAGATTGCTTTACTAGGAATTACATCTACTTGTACAGTGAAATCTTCCAGATGTTGCTGTTTCTTTGAGTATTTTGAAGTACTGCAAATACAAAACAGTGATTGTTTATCTTCTTTAGAACTGAAAGATATTAAAATGAGGGGGGAAAAGAAGATAATTTTAAATGAAAACTTTCTAATTTATTTTTCTATGCTATTTTTTTTTTTGTAGCAGCCATAATCACTCACCTGTGTCAGACACTGTGAGGCTGCTGTAATCTCAGTTGCCTTGTTATTGCCCTCAAAACCTTTTGAGATTAGCACAAATCAAAACAGGCCCTCTCTCTTGCCTTCTTTACTTTCAATATGAGCACTTTCTTCCCTGGCCTTAGCAGTGCTCATGTCTGTTATACTATGCCTATAGACCAGATGGCATTGAATTAAACTGGAAAGTGGCTGATTCAAAACAGGAAAATAGGAGCTGGTGGTGGTCTTCTTTGCAATCATTTCCTGAGGATGCTGAAAGCTCCAAAGCCTATATCCTATTCACTCAGTTGCCTTTGCTCTGAAGAGAAGTTTTGGCTGGCAGAAAAATCTGGGCAGTCCTATCGTGTTTCAGTCAGCTCAGCCCAAGGGCTTAGTCACTTGTTCAGATTTACTCCCAAGCAATCCAAGCTCCTGACTGGATGTTCAGGTCTTGGTAGCTTTCCCCCTTGTCTGTTCAGGGCATCCCCAACTCCCTTCTCTGTCTAATCCTCTGCAGTCCTGCCTTTTTATACTGAATGAAGTTTAAACTGGAGATGGCTGATTGAGCTTTCTTGACCATACCCAGAGCACCAAGCAGCAGGTTTGCTCTTCAGAGAGCAGCACATTTATCCTCAGCACAGCTCCTTGGCAAAGAGATATGACAATCCTCAGTTTGCTAGTCAGGAACTTGAGAGCAGGCTCCTGGGCAGCATGCCCAGGGTCCTATATGAAGCCTGTATCAGAGCAAGGATGCTTTTTGTCCAAAGGAGGGCAACCAGGCTGGTGAAGGGACTCCAGCACAGATCCTATGAGGAGAGGCTGAGGGAGCTGGGGATGTTCAGCCTGGAGAAGAGGAGGCTCAGAGGAGACCTCATCACTCTCTACAACTCCCTGAAAGGAGGGTGTAGCCAGGTGGGGGTTGGTCTCTTTTCCCAGGCAACTCTCAGCAAGACAAGAGGGCACAGTCTCAAATTGTGCCGGGGGAGGTTTAGGTTGGACATTAGAAAGAATTTCTTTACTGAGAGGGCGATCAAGCATTGGAATGGGCTGCCCTGGGAAGTGGTGGATTCTCCGTCCCTGGAGATATTTAAAAAGAGACTGGATGTGGCACTCAGTGCCATGGTCTGGTAACTGCAGCGGTAGTGGATCAAGGGTTGGACTTGATGATCTCAGAAGTCCCTTACAACCCAGCCAATCCTATGATTCTATGAAGCTGCTACAATTTACAGGTTATATGAACAGTGATGGTGTCCTTGAGAGTTAAACAGAAATGCACAGCCTGGGAGTTAGGTCTGAGTTTGAGCTGATAATGGCATGAAGCACCCTGGCCCATGTGCTATGTATTTTGGGAAGACTCTTCCTGTAACTACTTGAGTGATTATTCTGAACAATGCTCTACCATCCATTATTGTCCTTATCTCTCCTACCACTTATCCTAATCCTGAGTCATCTATTGTATCTGAAGTGGATTACAAATGTTCCATACTTTGTATCCTATGCAATGATATTGGCCAGTTTTCTATAATTTTTTGCTGGAGTTTCCTGGACTGCTAACCACAGGCAAAACCTTCTCAGGCTGGCAAATCCAATATAAACTGGCTTGATATAACAAACAAACCTAATTATACTTCATTGGACTTCTTAATTAGAAATAGGGGAAATACTGCCAAAATGGCATAATTTCTCCTAATTTTTGAGCGGCTCTATTTTAATGTAATTTTAAAAAATACAAGTATTCCAAATATCACTGTAAACTTGATCCACACATTTTTTTATGTGGTCAGATCATTTGCTACTGATTTTTGAACCAAGTACATTCTCACTGTATTTTCTGATGACAGAAAAAGGCTTTAAATACTAAGAGTAACTGGTTAAAATATTTGAAAAGAATTTCAGGTAGTTATTTTAAATCACATTTTCTTCTTATTGAAATTATTGTATTTTTTATTGTTGGTAGTGGACTTAATTTTTCTCCTTGGAACAATATCACCTGAATATTATAAACAATCTGCTTTTCAAGTGTCTTGAGATGCAGGTTCAGGCAGTACCTTAATTCAGGCTGTACATCTTTTTGATTTCTGTTTGAAGTTTTGTTTTCATAATTCTTTCCCTTGAAATACTTTTGGTTCTCCGGTAGTCTGGGTAGCCGTAATGCCAAAGATCTGACATGCTTCTCTACTTTCTATTTAGGCTTTATTTTAATGCAGCTCTTTGTAGCTAAAATATATTGACAAAGCTAAAGCAATCCATTGGAGATCTACAGGTGACATCAATCTTGTCAACACAATGAATATGAATGCTGGATGTAAGATAGCAGTCTTGGTTTACTCTGTAGTTGAATGAGACCTAATCCATAAAATTGGAGTGACTACAAAGTGATTGATCTGACCATGTTGCTCCTGTTCCTTGATTTCTGCAGGGATGGGAAGTCAACACAGTAAAACACAGTAGCAAGCAGGGAGTTAGTGTAATCAGATTTATTTGTTATATCTTAACCAGTGAATCAAAACTAAACTTACTGTCAATGCAAAGTTTTCACAGCAAAAATGGCTGTATACACAATTTCCCATATGTGGCAAATCTACTAGATTCCTGTAGGAAATGACTGACAATGAACATGTTCTCTGTCTTCTCTAATATGCCTTCAGAGGAAGGAGGTTTAGAGTAGATCAAAGTCTAAAATTCCAGTTTGCTTGAATCCTGGAAATTCAAACTAAAACAATATTTCTAAAGGATAAGAATAGTCTCTCTATGTCCCCTAAAGTGCACGATCCATCTCCAGTTGGAAAGGCCATCACTAAAAACCTGCAAATTTGCAATGTGTGGTGACTGTGAAACTTATCTCAATGTTAAATTCAGGAACCAGCGTTCAGATTGCTCTAAGTGTGGGAGATGAGAAGACAGAACAGGCCTGGCTGAATTTCAGAGCAACCTGGATATTTCATGTTCAGTTATTTCTTTGTTGTGGTTGTTTGTTAAATGATAATTTCCTCCACCAGATTTTTTAATCTCAGGTTTAAAAACCTTACTTTGTTGCTCAGTACCTTCTCTATACATGAGTGAGCAAGAAGTTGCCTTTTAGAAAGGGAAAAAAGTTATCCAGGTGGAAGAGAAATATAACAGCTAATGGTGTTACTTTAAGTCCTAATACCCAAGAAAGATAAAAGTAATTTCTTACATCCTCCTGCTCCAAAATCTAGGCTTATTGATATGAAAAATTGTGAGGAAACCAACTCTTAGGATCATATTGAAGCATAATTCCTGCTTTAGTCAGACATTTATGAGAAAACAAAAGAAAGAAATCCTTATCTATGGTTGGTTGGTGCCTAAGTTCGTTGCTTTTATGTAATTAAAATAGCTGTGCTTCACATATGTGGTATTGAAGTGCAGCATTAAAATGAGCTGAGGCTGGAGGACTCAGCTGGTGTAAAGTGTTGTAGCTCTGGGGAGTAATACTGGCTCAGTTCTATTCTTTGTGGTCTTGTAGCACCCACAAAGGACTATTTCTTTTAAAACATGAAAACTGATACTCATCAAAGTTCATGTAAAACGTAATGCATTTCTAAATAAATGTGGGGGAAAGCTGTTTTTCAGCAGAATAAGCAATCAGAAATGGGTCCTAGTGAACAAAAAAACCAAAACTAACCAAAACCTAAAACAAAACAACCCAAAACTGAACTAAAAGCAAATCATAAACTGAAAAAAAAAAAATAAATCAATTTCGTTATAAGAATAACAACAGGAAAGTGTTACCTAGATCTAAATTTCTGGAAAGAAAGGAAGACACATGCCTGTACAGTACACAAAATGATGTCAATCATCAAGTATGTTGGTATTTTAGGAAAAATAGTATCTTGGCAGACTTGCTACTTCTAGAAATGCTCTCAAGGAAGTGGTTCACACAAAAAGACAAAACAATGGAACCTGGTGGCAATGGGAGTTTTGTAAATGTGATATGGAGTGGGATGCTTGTGGTGACACAGAACCCTCACTCATTTTTGAGGCTGAGTTCTAGTACCTGAGCTCCTGTGCCAAGAGGTGGTTTGGCTTCCCGTGGGCATGGAAACTCAGAATTGTTAAGGTTGGAAGGGGCTCTGATGGAAGATGGTTGGAAGATGACTCTGGAGGCCATCTGTCCCAGCCCTCCTGCTCAAGCAGGGCCACTCAGACCCAGATGCCCAGGACCATGTCCTGATCTGTTTTTAAATGTCTCCAAGGATGGAGAGTCCACAGCCTCCCTGGGCAAACTGTGCCAAAGCTCAGTTCCTCTCACATTAAACAGGGGTGTCCTATGTTTCAGTGCATGCCCACTGCCTCTGGTCCTGCCACTGGGCACCACTGAGAAGAGTCTGGCTCCATCCTCTCTGTACCCTCCCTTCAGGTATTCATATACATTGATAAGATCCCCCTGAGCCTCCTCTTCTCTGGGCCAAACAGTCCCAGCTCTCCCAGACTGTCCTCATAGGAGAGATGCTCCAGTCCATCACCTTGGGGGCCCTTCATTGGACTCTCTCCAGAATGTCCATGTCTCTCTTGCACTGGGGAGCCCTCAATTGGACAGACTGCACCCTGAAAACCCTGCCTGTTCCTCTCACAGAACTCTCTAATAAATGAGGAAAAAATTTTATTATCTGGGTAGAATCTAACCAGAACACTCAGAGGCTCTGTGGGCTATTAGAACCTGGGAGGTCTCTGCTCTCAGTATGATGGACCAAACTACCACACTGCTGACAGTGGAAGCTATGGGCAATTTTGGTTAGATTTTCAACAGAGTTCTTGTTTCTTTATTAATTGTTTATAGAGTCTGTCTTCCTAGTGTAAGTCTTCTGAACAACTCTGCCATCCTTGGAGAATCTGAATTACTCTACCAGCTCTATTAAGCACTGCAGTTCCAAAGAGGGAGATGTAGAGGAGGTAACACTGGATTTAATTCTTACCAATGACTGAAATATTTCATATAACTTGGAGCAATTATATTAAAGAAAAATGAAATCAAGCCAGAAGCAGGGCAGTAGAGGGGGGAGGACGAGGACTGAAGAACCTGCTGGGCAGAGGGAGACCAGCAAGGCATGGTTCTTTTTTCTTAATGAAAGGAGAAATTAGAGGAGATTATATTTCTGATAGCAAATATGAGGTGGGGGAAGATATATTTGCATGCTTAGCATGTAAATTCAGTAAACAAGCTGTCAGTGAGTAAACTAGGACTAGGAATTAGAAGATTGTCCTCTGAGCAGGGAGGAAAGAGTTTGTCAAAAAAAGTGAGAAATAGGAAGCCCAGGTGATTTGAAGATGGAGACTGTTGCATTTAGAGAAAATAAGTAACAATCATGCTTCCCGTGGTGGGACCGGAAAAGACTTGATGATCTAGCAATATCTTTCACCTTCATGTTCCCATCACTAGTCTTCATTATACTTTTTAATGCTTCGAATCATCTCATGAATTCACTGGGCAGATTTCTTCACAGCATAGAAAGTCACAGTTGTGAGTTTTGCATAATTTTATTCATGAACCATAGTACTCCCTTCTCTGGATATGTCTGTTTATTTCAACTGGGTAGTAAAAAGTACAGGTATCACATCCTTGACCATAGTTAAGTAGCAACTTGTGGTGTTTCATTGTGTAAGTTACTTTTACTGGTTTAATTTTAGCCTTGTGTGAGGAAAGGAGAGACAGAATCTAAAAATTTCCCTTCAGTTCTATGCATAAAACCTGTTTTTACTGAAGACAACATTGACTTGAGTAGATGCAGTTGATTTCAATGAGGCAAAAGTCTCATGAGATACTTTTGAAGTGCACCTTCACTGGAGATGAAATTATTCACCTGATTTCAATCTTGTGTGTGTACTTCAGAACTGACAAAAGGGGTGCACAGATGCTTATGATTCACTTTATTATTACTGCTGTAATAATAAACTTAAACAGTAATAATAATATTACTGCTGTACTGCTCAGAAACCATCACATTTGGAAATACAATTCTTACTTGGCTAATTTATAAACACAGAGATTTTCTGGAAAGCTGATAAAACCCGTATCTGCTTACATAGGGTGTGGGACCTTCCTCAAAGACTTCTATCTCTTCAAAAGGGCTGTTTCTTCCTCTTAAAGATTTTCATATTAATCGAGGCCACTAACCCCTAGATCATTTTGTGATTTAGAGGATGTTTGGTTTTGGAAAATTGTACTGCCAACCTCTGCTGTTCTGATTTCATGATGTCCAGGTTCCTGTTTTTTTCAGATTGTGGTGCCCTGGAGTCACACTGTACCTTTTCTCATGATGAAATATTGTGAGGAAAAGAAGAGGTGCATATATATAGCAACTTGGGAGAGGAAAAAAGCCTTCTTAAAGCACTTGGGGCATGAGTAAAGATGTATTTTTGGGTTTTGTTTTTTTTTTTTTTCAATAAGAATTGCCATGCAGAAAGCACACTATGCCCTCTCTTTTTACTGTAGTTATGACTGAAACAAGACACAAAAAATGTTAGTTGTGGGTTTTCTAAATTAATGTATGCTGTTTCCACACACTGCTACAGGCATATTGAGATGTCTAGGCAGGTTGTACAGGAGTATAAACATGTAAGAAAAGAGGAACATTTGAGAGAGAAACACTTAAAAACAACATATGTAGAATCATCACATCAGTGATGGAAAAGACCCTTAAGATCATCAAGTCTGACTGTAAGCCATATAAAACTATTCAAACCACATAAAACTCAGAAGCCCAGGCTGCTGCAGCTGGAAGAGAGGACAGACTGGTGATGAACTGAAGAAGTAACTGCTCAATTCTGGCTTAGGCAAGCTGGCTTCAGTCTAACAGCACACACTGCTTCAGTCATAGTAACTCCAAAGGTTTCTGGTATGGTATATAATAATTCTATTAACAGCAGATCCTACCTGGAAGAAGAAAATCCTACACTGATTTTTCTGGAAGAAGTTTCCTTATAAATGATCTGTATTGCATTTATGCTAGAGTCACGGTTTTTTTAATGAGAGTCAAGCTTTATGGTCCACTACCACTGATATTTCCTCACCATAGTTTTAGCTGAATGGTCCTTCTTGAGGCACCTCTGGCACTCATACAGTCCTGGCACAAGTTGATTGAACTAATTTCCTGGAGCAAACCAGTTCATTTTTTTTTTTTTTAATTTTTTTTTTTTTTTTTTTTTTTTGAGGGGGTGAGAGAGAAGGATGAAGAGGGGAAATTCAGTTTTTTGAGAGTTTAGCAAATTTAATTGTCTCTGAGTCCAACATGGACTCAAGTGAGCTCAAAATAAAGACAAAAAGGCAAACTCAGGAAAGAGTGGATAACTTTTTTTCTTCTAATTTATAACAGAATGTTAAATCAGCTGAAATTGTATTTTATAGCTTCAACTGGAAAAACAGTATCCACTCAACAAACCCACATGCTGGAACTATTCTAGTTCTGTGTCCCAGGGCTTTCTGACGTTTTCATGAAACATCTATGGGGCAGTAATCAGTTGCCTTGCAGAACCAAGCATTCAGCTTGCAGTGATTAGATGTTTCAATTACAATTCATTCACCTGTGTTTCAGACTGTGTGATTCTCCTCTTGCCACTCCATGATGTCTCCTTGATAGCATGAACTACTTTGCTTTGTCATTCCAAGTTGCTTTTGATGTTTTTTGTTTCCGTCATACAAATGTATTCCCTGTATCACAGCTATTTGTGAGAACGAACAAAGATATTATGTGTATTTTTACAATGCTCAGTTACACCTAAAACATCTGCTGAGTAAATAGTAGATCATCTGGAATATTATTAATTCATGCCAGCAGATAGCATTACATAGCAAAGTTTATTTTTCCTTAATCTCGGCAATGGTAAAACAGACAGTTAAAGTTTAAGTGATGAATGAAGAGAGGAAAGTAACACCTTTCCATTTTATAGCCACCCACTTACATTTCCGTGTCTTTTTGATTTTCTTTTAAAGATTAGAAGGGATCTTTGTGCTCTTGACTGTGCTTAAGTGCACAAAGAGTTGATGAAAGCCCGAAAAGAACGTTTCATAATGTATCAACTCTAACCTTCATGCAACCAGTATGTTATAGTGTGGACTTTGGAGTTATCTTTTGAAAGCCAAATATTTTCATCACTACCTCAGGGAGATAAAAGGCAACCCGAAGAAGACATTATTACTGCGAAGCAAAAGATGAGCTTATCAGTTACAATGCAAATGTATTACAAAAGGGTGATGAAAGACATCTGGTAAGAATGTGATACTATGAAGAGGTTCCTAAGCTTCCTTTTATGCACTTATTGCTACTATGTTACTGAAAGTTAAAAAAATTCACAAGGAGGCTGAGACTTCTTGTGAAAGGAGGTGCAGCCTTTATCTATGCCATGAGAATAGTGAAATAAACAATTATGAAAAAACAAACCAAACCCAAAAACACTACAGAAAAAAAAATCGCGATATTTTATGTATAATAAACCAAAATAAGGCCAAACAGTAAAGAGCTGAATCGGACATATTCGTTGTAGTGTGATATTCAAGTGTGGATTCCAATTTCTTTCGAGTCATTGGGATGTAGGGGTTTGGAGCGCTTAACAGCTCCTTCTGGTGGTAACAGGCGAGAAGTGCAGTTTGTGTGCACGATCCCTGCTTTTCTCTTCCCTGTGAGGTTTTAAATAGCTTCGGAGGCAAGAGGTCCTGACTCCTGCTTTCACGGTATAGTAGATATATTTTCATGATATAGTAGATCTTTTCGACAATTAACCGACTCCAAGGAAAAGTACAGCATCAAAGCAAGCAATGAATCAAACTGATCTAGTGTAAACAAACTAAATGAAACGAAGGTGATCAAACCAAAACATCCTGATATAAACCTTCATTATAACTGCATGGCAAATAGGAAACCCAAAGAATTATTCTGTCTAAGGCAGGCAAAATAAGACTGAGTAAGAAAGGTAATTTTTCTAACAGATACTATGACTCCCTTACCTGAAAGCTAGTCCATAGCCTAACCCCTTACTAGGATTTTAGGCAGAGTCACAACCCTCACCTGAAGCCTTTCCCTGTTCCTAAAGGCTAAATCCTAAACCTCATAAGCGAGCTCAATACCCAACCCTGGCCTGAATGGGAACCTCATAAGTAAGCAGAAATCCTAATAAAATGCCTTTGCCTAAGCCTGAAGTGCTACAGTCCCTTCCTAACCCGAGCTCACACGTGTCAGGCCTTCGGGAGGCAGAAGAAGGGCAGGGGTTACAAGGTTGCCTGGGGAGATGGTTGTGTTTGGCAAGAAAAACAGATTTATGTTAGGAAATTTCAATTAGTGTAATTTGCTGCCAATTATCAAAACTTGTAATTACTGATCCTGTTTTTTAAAAAAAAACAAAAACCCCCAGGCAAATAAGTAAGCAGGGAAAACACCTCAGCTTATTTCTGGGCATCTCTGCTCCTCCTGTCATGCCTCTAACCCACTTGCTGTGTGTCATGCTCAGACCTTCTGGTGAAGAAAACTGAGGCTGTTGTTGTGTAGCAGTTCCTTTTCTTTTGCTGATTCTTGTTTCTTATTCAACTGCTCCACCATAGTTTCCTCCACCAACTGCAGTCCCTTTAGAGTTACACAACTTCCTTTAGGTTACACTCACTGTAGGTTGTGCTTTTGCCATCACATGCAATTGTTAAAACAGAATTTTCCTCAATGCTTATTCTGAATAGTTTTAAAAGTTTTCTTTCTCAGAAAAAAAAAAATTATCTTCAAGTATGGAGGCAGAAATGAAACATTGTTCAAGTGATACCACCTCTGGCTTGCATATAGTTCTAAATCAAGATAAACTATTTAATGTAAAATCTTTTTTCAAGATGGAGAATGTTGTTAAAACCTAAGATTAACTGTTGGACAGCTAGATCTGAGGAATATTTATGTTGCTTTTCTTGCTTTCCCTGCTTAAGCCATTTTTAAAGTTAATGTGCTGAGGGACAGAGGCTTCAGATGGAGCTTTGCCACCAGGAAGGGTTCTTTCTGTGTCACACTTAATGGAGGTGGGGATTCATGTTATGAGAAAAACCATAACTGGTAGGCTCTTTATTATTTTCCTTTTTGTAAATCAACTATAAAATGTTAGTTTAGGTCTTGTATATTACTTTCAAAACACTGGCACGCCCTGCCTGTGACTTTTTTTCAATACTTAGTATTCTGGTGGGTGGTGTTTTTGCAGTCACAGTTAGCTGAATATTTGAGGCATGCGTTGTCCTGCAAACTGAGCTTCATTTGTGTGCTGTTGTTGACACCGTGTTTTGGTTATTTTTTATTTTTTTATTTTTTTTTTTATCCCCAATACAGTATATAAATCATGGAATGGTACCTTCTTTTCAAAGAGGATTGTTTCCAAGTTGATATCTGTACCACTAGATGGCAATATTAGGTAAACTACAATTATATGTATATTATATGTTTCTTACAAAAACCCTATCCTAAGTGCACACCTGTATCAAGACAAAGAGAAACACATTTCAAGAGAAATATTGCTTTATTTCTACACAGCATGTACTGCTGGAGATCTGGCATGTCATAGGATACAGCTTATGCACCTCATATTCCTTTTTCCTTGTGGAAGTGAGATTCCCTGTGATCACGGTTTATTAGGTGCAAATTACTTTTCTGTGTTTTGTCTTTTCTTTCTTGGTTGTCAGTTATGTCTTGTGTGTAATTCTTTTCAGCTTCTTCATATGTGGAAGCTCTTGTGTTCAATTTACTGTTTTTTTGTTCATTCTGGATTTGATCTCTGTTTATCTTTTACACATGAATTAAAATCCTGCAGAGAAAAGCCAGTTGCCCAGTCTGGTCAGATAGTTGTGGATCCTTGGAAGGTATTTATGGAATCATGGAAGAAGACACAAAGGATGTGCTGTCCTGTAAAAAGTAGCTCAGGAGCATTTTTCATCTTGTACTATTTTAGCTTTTATTTTTTAAACTTGTTTGGAAATGCTACAGTTTTGACATTGCTTAAAAATGAGGAGGTTTCATTCTGTGTTTTATTTTTCCTCCTTGTTCACCTGTGTTCATGTAGTGTATGTAGCAATATATATCTATAACGATTTGTTTGCTTGTTTCTTTTTAAATAAATAAGATTCTCCAGCTGAATGTCCTCCTTGTCCTTTCTCAAGGGCTTCTGCCTGCTAAAGCCTTGACTCCTGAATTGAAGCCATCCTGCCAGGAATCGTCTCAGGCTCTCCACCCTTTTACTGCCCTCTTCTCCCATGTGTGTAAATACTGATAGGGGGAAAGTAAAAGATAATCAGGCAAACAACTCTGTAATGAAGGAAAGGAGAGGAGCAGAAGAGGGCTTTTAAGTGTATACACTCGAGCAGGTAGCAGTTAGGGGACATTTATTAAAAAGGCTGGAGAGCCACCAGGAAGAAATGACAAGGTCCCAAGATGAATCGCAGGATGTCACCAGCCCTCAGGGGAGTATTTAAGCGATCAAGAAAGACTAAGAGAACATCAAAGAGAGCAATAAAGTGAAGGGAAGGAGGAGAAATGCAGGGAGCTAACTGAGAAAGCAGGCATTAGGTAAGCAGGACATTGGAAATCCTGTCAAGAGCCTTAGACTTGTTCAAGCATCAGGCTTCAACAGTCCCTACAGTGCTTAAACAAATCAATGAGATCAGTATGAAAAGTGGAAGTTTATCATACTGAATCATGCAACAGAAAAAAAAAATAAAAAAAAATAAATTCAGGATTTTTTCTCTAGAGTAGCATCGCTTCTGGGTAAGAGAATCAGTTTGTGCTTAAGGTAAGGACAATACATGGAGGAAAAATAATATCACCTTTACAGTATGTTTACTCTTCCTTCCAGTTCCACCACTGAAGTTCCACACAGTCTTCATCTTTACTGCTCTGGATTTCTGCAACCTTTCTTATGCCTTCCATCTGGAATATTTATCTATGCAATGAATTCTCAGGAATTACTTGAGTGTGCTCTCAGTCTAACGTGATTCTTATCCTACATGTGGAATGCTAACATAGGAATGCATCCCAAATTATGGATACTGATAATGAACAAGATTGGTCAAAAGGTACATTCTTCAGAGGGAAATTGTGGAAAAAAAACCCCAACATCATAAAAACATACATTCTCCTTTAGAATATATGTTTTTTTCTGCAGTTGAAATAATGCAGAAAAAAAAGTTTCCTGATGACATTTCTAAAGGGTAAAGAATAAATGAATCATTTCCTCTCTCACTTTGTTTCAATAGTGTAAAAATCTTTTACTTTGCTATGGGTAAGCTATTTTATTTTAATAAAAAGCATTCTTTCACTTTCCTAATTTACTTTATCCTAGTTGTTAATTATATCATTCTTTGATCTATTATATCTTTCATGTGATCTCTTTAGTATTTCAGCTGATACTTTTTCTGGTTTTGTCAAAATCAGAACTGATATAACTAAAAATCCCACCGTCTTATAAATGAAAAAAAAATACTGCATTTTTATTTTGGATAAAACCAACCCTGGAATTGAAAAAGAAAATAAAAATGACAAACTTAGTTCTATCTAGAGATAACTTTGGAAAATTCCATTTTCATGAATTAACATGTACATATAACATATTCTTCTGCTTTAAATTATTACCCGTTACTACACTGAATTTAAAACTTCCATGAATGTCCCTTATATGAAAGAAAATTATTACCACTCTGGATAAAAAAGTAAAATGTCAGCTGAGGGTAGGGCTGCAATATTAGACAGTGGGCTAATGATGGTGGAAAGGTTGATGCAAATTGCTATTAGCCTTCTAGACTAAATGGATCACTGCTGAAATAAGGTATAATACCCCAGTATAAATTACTAGAGCACATATAGATTTTGATTCCACCTATTCTACAGTAAAAAAAGTCCCTGCATTGAGAGGCGTTCTTTTTAAACCAGATTATGTCTAAATCTGAGGCCAAGTGCCCCACAAATCATTTTCTCAGTAAAGTTGAAGGGATAGAAATTGTACAATTGTACAATAGAAACAGTACAAGTTGGGAGCCAGTCATTGACACTCAAAACTTTGTTTTGGCCACTGCCAAACTCTTGTGTGGACCTGCAGCCTGAGTGGGATAATTCTGCAAGGCTTTCTGCATTGTTATTTCTGTAGGAACTTTAAACCAGATCAATCACCACAAATTACGGGTTTGTAAAAACTATGCAAGGTACAAAGAAACCTTTGACAACAGGTTGCCCATTTCTCTGATGTGCTGGTCTAGTAAAATCTCATGTTCTTATCTTTTTTTTCCAGCTCTTTTCTTGACCTGGTTTATTTCTTGAGCAATGATTAGGCAAGGCACTGAATCCTTTGGTTGTCTGTGACAAGGAATATCCATTGATGTCCATGTCCATTTTTCCTACAAGAAAGCAAGAAAGGGGTGAACCTGTGGTTGAGCACTGTTGTGGACCCCTAAATTTTGAGTCACAGTGTCAGCTGCAGGGCTGGGACTGAGGTCTAGAGAAGATCCATGGTGTGCTTCTGCTAGCTGATAATCTGTGAGGGGCAACACAGACAGCCTTGACATTTTTCTGGTGAAGAACATTTTTTTTTATTCCCCCCCCCCCTTTATAAAGGGAACCATATTGGGCTAGCAGGTTAGGATACCTGAAATGCTACAGTACCCTAGCCAGATTCTGCTGCTTCTCTAATCAGTGGTATATTACTAGAGTAGAGATAGGTAAAAACGAGTAAAGGTGAAAAAAAATTACTCCTATACCCACTAGTTTGTTCCCTCACAAAGTTTATACAGTCCTTAGCTTCCATGGAAGGAATAACGCCTGTTGGAAAACATAATTAAAATAATAATAATATGTCAAATGCCGTATTCCAATGCTTATTTTAGTGGACTATGTCTCACATTGATTTTTTTTTTTTCTTTGATCTTAAAGATCCTATGAAATCAGAATAACCAACTACACAAACATAGCAAGCTTCCTTTTTTTTGGGGTGAATCCTCCAAGCAGAAGTAAAATTTCACCAAGGATTGAATTTTCTTTCCTAATTAAAAAAAAAAAAATTACTTATTTCATTCTTAAGAAAAAAAAAATCATACATGAACTGGTTTCCACTGTTGCCAGCACGTGTAAGTACATCCTTCCCCATAAGCACGTGAGGGTGTGGGAAGGGAAGGATGGTATTTGCAGCAGAAAAATCATATTTTATTACTGCTAAACCATCAGCACACCTCATTCTGAACTGCAGTTAGTTTGTTAAAAAATATGTTTGATGAAATTCTAATGAAAGAACAGTTTGGTGTTTTTTATGTATCTATAAAAAACATATGGGTGCAAAAATACATAAAAATTATGGCAATCAAGTGCATTTCTAGTGTCTGTGGGTACAAACAATCACTTCATTTTTTCCCCCTGTGTATTTTTTTTTAATCAGCTGAGGCACAGTGGGAGGATTCCTTCAGCTTTCCCATAAGGAAGGGGCCAGGATTAACAGGGAGGGCTGCCTGCCTTCAAAGCCATGCTAGGTCCAGAGGGAGCCTCCTCCTGGGGTTTTGGCATTGGAGGGGCTTTGAAGTTTTTTTGGTTTTTACTTACCAGGTGGTCTTAACTCAGAGCAGTGCATCCTCTGAGCTTCAGTGGCACAGCACGGCAGGGAACATCCCTGCTTCACTTTCTGGAGTAAAGAAGCCACAGGAAAAATTATACTTTTGTAGGAAGGTTATATCTCTTATGGGAGCACAACAATCCCTGCCTCAGAACCTGATAAGGAATAGAAATATCTGCCAGAGAGCAGCAAGACTCATTCGGTTAGAGAGTGTTTGACAGAAGAGCTGTCTGAATCCAGCCATTAGATGGCAGAATTGATCAAGCAATAACCTGGCTTTAGTGCTGCGTCGTGTGTGCCCCAAACCAGATGGTTTAAAGAATAGATACCAAGGAGCAGCTGGTGCTTGTCTAAATTCCCCAAATACTGTACCTGGCCTACCTGCAGGCACTTTGAGCTAACAGAGACCACAGTATTTGTATATCATTTCCAGAAGCAGCACTTTGGGGACCGGGGATCAGAGCATCAATCAATAAGCATTGTCAGATCTTCTCTAGGCGTGTTGCCTTTGAAGACCTGTACCTGTGTAAATATTGACCATCATGATGCTGTCTGCCTATACATTTTTTGGCAATACCACAGGTACAATGCACTTGTGTGTTTCCCTAAATACCATTGCTTTGAGAGGTATCTGTTTGGAAGGGAATCAACTCAGCCAGTTTGTCACTGCAGTTGGTTTCTTTGGGCATCAGGCAACTTCATTAAATCATTTAGCAGCTCATTACCAGCATTATCCAAATTCTGTGGGAGGTGATTTCTAAAATTTTAGTTACTCTTCTCACATGTAACCACAATGTCTTCGGACAAAGAGACACAATACTATGAAATGTAACAAACCCTGACCCCACAGAATTTCCTTACCTCTTTCCCTCTTGTGAGAATAGAAAAATGTTATTTTTTTATCAACCTGCTGATTCCAGTAAACTGTGTTAGCATTATCTTTCCTAACATTTCTCTTCCCATTAAAATTCCCTGTAGTCTAGTTGCTGTTCCCAAACTAAACACACCTTTATTCTTCCTTTATTGCCTAAAGACAGTGCTTCCTATTGGCTAGTTCACACTAAAGAAAACTAGAGAAAGCAGCTTAAACAGAATTTAGGTAATCTACAGATAGAACGATCAAGTTTATCTGCAGAAATAATATAGACAGGCTGGTTCAGTTGTTCACATAAATGTTTAAATATCTTACATCCATACATGGTTGGCTCCAAAAGAAACTTTAAGACTTTCTCCCATGATTTAAACTGACAATATTTCCAGTGTTTCCGTTCTGTTCCTTCACCACCTCTTTAGGTAAGAACTGAATGCAACCTGTACCTGTTCTCTATACAGAAGCAGATTACAAGGGATTACACTATCTTTGCAAGGTGGCAAAACCACTCACACTTGTACAGTGCACTAATCAGGTTGCTAATGTGTATTTATGTTAAAAAAGGGTAGTGGGGAAATCCCATCAGTTAACTGAAAAAATCTCAGGAATAAAATATAAAAAAGGTATTAAAATCAAGTCGTAAGAAATAAGTGTAATGCAAGTGGTTATATCATATCATGCAAATGGTTTTGTACAATTTGCTTTTTATTTGACTATATTCAGTGAGCTCGTTTTTACTTCACCAAATAAATGATTTGACCAAATCTTCTAGGACTAAACTTTAAGCTAAAACAAGCAATATGATAAAGAGCTAGAAAACCACTTAGATTTTATTTCATGGAATTGTAGCATAGTTTTAGTTGGAAAACACCTTTAAGATCATCAAGTCCAACTGTTAACCATTTGAAAACCACTCTCCCTCTGTTAATATTTACTTTGGTGTGAATGTCAGTAACACTATAAATTTAGCAGCTGTAACAGTCAAAGAGTCTCCCTAGCAATCCAATTACCACTTTAAACTCTTTATTCACAGCTCTCATTCATCCTAGTTCTGAACATGTCAGGAATGGACCTCTTTGTACTTTTTCTGTGGTTTTCTGTGTTTTGCTTTTATAACCATTTTACAGCCACAAACAAGGGCTATACTATAAGCAAGATACAGAATGATTTTTAAAGCTTTCTTTAACAGCATTTCTTCTGCTATTACTTAGTGTATATTTATATATTATATACATATATATATAAACTATATTAGATATATAGTTTATATATAGTATATATTGTATATATTATATATATTCTACTTCTATAAAGTGAGTCAGCACATGATAAATTCCTAAATCAATACTCTAAATATCCAAGACTTCTTCAGTATGTGGAATCCTGGTTCTTCCCTTAATTATATTGTCTGCTGGATTTCTAGTCAATCAACAGCTGCCCACAATACCTTACTTGTTGTACAAACTTATCTGCTAGTCTTTTGTAGCAGACAAGTGAAGATGTAGAACATGTTTCAAAGGAGCATCAGAAGTCTTTTTGTCTGGCACTCTGTACGTATGATAATGGGCTCTTTCAAAGGGAACAGTGAACGGCCAATAAATCTCCAAAAATACAGTGAGAAAACAACTTCAGTAGATGAGCATCTTCAGCCAATGGTTAGTACACTCCCTTCCCTACTTTTACATCTTGGTATGGGATGTTCTTATAGGCAAACCTGAAATGAATAAACAGTATTTTTAATATTTTTTGAGTCTCCCAGAGTAGGTGGGAGGGCTTCATCTAATGACTTTGATATGATAAATCTTGACTACACTATTCTTAGTACTCTTAGTAATTTTTGCTTCTATTCCCCTCCATAGAAGCTTACAAATGTCAGTAATATGTTTCATGTTGAAATAACTACAGTAGTGCTTTCTGCAGCCTAAGCACAACATAGGACTACTCAGTTTAGTTTGTTGCTTCAAGTAGCTGATATGTGAAATTAAAAAAACCCCAAACATATATCCACATGGATATATCTTGCTTTGGGCAGATGAACTGAAGTGAGCTTTCAAAAATAGTGTTGATATAAATAGACACAGTCTCAAAATCAAAATATCTTTTAAATACTCTCTGCAATATTCTCTGAAAAGTGTCTTTTTAAGAAGCATTGATATCAAAATATAACCTCAAAGTTGGTAAGTGTAAGGCTGTGTAAAGAGAAAACAATTTTCTAAGCATTCACTTTCCTCTGAATGGTATACCCATCATTTAATCTTAATATTCAAAGGATTTTCATGGTTATATATTCTTTAATATATTTTGAATATTTTTATAGATAAAATCAACTTATCCAAATTAAAACAACCCGAAATAATGAAGAAGTAAAAACAATGAGAGAGTTTTACTGACCTTCAACAAGAAATGTACCTGGATAACCACTGAGACAAAAACCCTTAGCTAATTTTGGGCTGTTTAAAACTCCTGTGAGTTTAATGGATTGTTTCAGCTTAGAGTCACTGGCAGTAACCAACCATGCAGCTAGACATTATAGTTTTACCTCTAGTGAATGTAATGAAAGGTTTCTCTATTATTTTTTTTTAATCACCACTGCATAGTATTTGTCTGCTTAAGAGCAATATTTCAGGTACAAATCTTAAGAAACTTCATTGATTTCAGTGGGTTTATTCTGGAGTTCTGCACAAATAAATGCATCCAGAATTTGTTTCTTCTTTTAAAATCCATTCACTATGAGGAATTCAAGATTCCCCAGAAGTTACCGAATTGTATTTTTACAAAACAAGAAACTAGGTCCTACATAGCAAAAGTATGTAAAAAATGCTGTGAAGTCCTGGTTTTGCCTGCCACAAGGGGTATACCAGTTCTGTGGCACTCACTCATTTTTATCTCTCTTCAGGAATTATGGACAAGTTCATCCCCAAAACAGCATGGCCAAAGTCCATTCTGTTACATGACAAGTACTATATCAAACTGTTACTGAAAAGGGCGACCAAGGATATCATCCAAGGCAGCAAATATCCTGTCTTACACTTTGTATTTCCAGCACAAGCATATATTAATGCCACAAGCAGACTAATCATTCCCTCGGGGATGTTGGGTGCCAGCAAAGCTGTAGCAGTGATTGTGGTGTCTAAGCTACCTGGGACATACACTGACAACATCTGTATGTGTGGGACTGTGAATACTGTGCCTTGGTATTCAGGTTAATAGCTGAAACACTTCATTTAAGAATGTCTCTGAAGGGCTCTCTCGTTCATTAATGGGTATGATTCTTTATATTATATGCTGCTTGTTTCCATGACTGATTATAACAAAATGTGGTGGATAGACTCTGTCTGGATGCTTAGGTGCCTGCTAAAGCTGCTCTATCACTCTTGTCAGCTGGGGAGGGGAGAAAAAAAATATAATGAAAGGCTTGTGGGTTGAGATAAGGACAGGGGGAAGTCACTTATTACCATTGTGGGCAAACCAGACTTGACTCAGGGAAATTTGTTTAATTTATTACCAACCAAATCAGAGTAAGGTAATGATTAATAAAACCAAATCTTAAACCATCTTCCCCCACTCCTCCCTTCTTCCTGGGCTTAACGTCGCTCCTGATTTCTCTGCCTCCTCCCTGCAGCGGCACGGGGGGACAGGGAATGGAAGTTGTGGTCAGTTCCCCACACGTCTCTGTCACTCCTTCCTCCTCAGGGAGAGGACTCCTCACACTCCTCCCCTGCTCCACTGTGGGGTCCCTCCCAAAGGAGGAAGCCCTCCAGGAGCTCTTCCAACGTGAGTCGTTCTCAGGGGCTGCAGCTCTTCATGAACTGCTCCAGGTGAGCCCCTTCCATGAGGTGCAGCCCTTAAGGAACAGATTGCTCCAGTCAGTGTTCCCCATGGGGTCACAGGTGCTGCCAGGAGCCTCCTTCTCTGTGTTTTCCTCCATCCATGGGTCCACAGGTCTTGCGACGAGCCTGCTCCACTGAGGGCTTGTCATGGTTTAACAGTGGCCCAGCAATTAAACCGCATGACAGATGCTCTCTATTAATCACCCTGTCCTCCCTGATAAAGAAAGGAGAGAGAATAAGGGAGAGGGACTTATGGGTTGCAAACTAAACTACACAGCTTTAATGAAACAGTAATGATAAATAGGAAAAATTACTAAAAATATATAAATATATAGGAAAAGTGATACCACGTTCCTTCCCCCCTTTTCCCTCAGTAACTCCCATGTCACCACCGAGGCTGCAGGGCAGCCCTGGGAAAGTCCAGGCTGGAATCCTGGAGTCGGCAGCAGTTGGGAGCTGGAGGCAGGAACACACAGATTCAGGCTGGCACGGATCAGAACCACAGGCAGACGAAGGGATGGAATCCTCCCAGGATGCTGAAGCAAAACAGGGAATGGGTGAAGAAATGGAAGCAGGAAAGCAGGAAGGGCAGGAAGCAGGAAGCTCAGGAAGCTGGAAGATGTCTTGACCCTCGTGATCCCTCAAATTTATACTGAGTATGATGTGTATGGGATGGAATACTCTGGTCAAGTTTGGTCATTTATCTTGTCTGTTCCTTCCCAAAGGAGAGCTGCAGGTGGGACCTCTTTATTCCGCTTGGAGAGCATAATTTCCTCAGAGCTGAGCAGTGTCCTTGTCTCTGCACACCAGTCTCTAGCAGTAACTATAAACATCGAGTGTTATCAGTCCCAGAAGCAGACACTGACTGAGAAACTTGCTGTTAATTTCAGCAGGTGCTGCTACTTACCATAGACTTAGCTGAAAGCAAAAGTGCAAGACAGAAAATCATCTTTATCCTGGCCCAAACCAAGACGGGGCTTCTCACAGAGTCACAGAATCCTTCAGACGTATCCACCTTCTCTGTATGTCAGGCAGGACCTGTCATACCCATGGGTCACCTGCTCCTGAAGGACTGCATGCCATGGAAGGAACTCACTCTGGAGTGGTTCCTGAAGAATTGCAGTCTGTGGGAAGGATCATTTTGGAGTAGCTCATGGAGGACTGTGCTACAGCAGGGACCCTACTCTGGAGCGCGTGAAGGATGTGAGGATGAAGGAGTGGCAGAGAGAATGAACTGAGCACAACCCCATTCCCTGTTCCTCTGTGCTGTTTGGGGGGAAGGAGATAGAGGAATCAAGAGTGAATTTTAGCCTGGGATTCCATGATGTAATTGCTGAGTGATCTCCCTGTCCTTATCTCAGCCCATGAACTTTTCATCTTTTCTTTTTCTCCTCTTCCTGTCCTGTTGAGGAGGGGGACTGATACAGCAGCTTTGATGGGCACCTGGCATCCAGACAGGATCAGACCCACCACACTGACAAAAGCCACACTGGTTCAGCTTGTGAGACTCAAGTGATAGTTTTTGCTTGTGTAATGTGGTATTGCTAGTGATATTTCCAATTAACATCTGTTTTCAAAGAGGTAAGGCAGTGTTGCCCTATGAAAGGAAGTTTATGCTGGTAGATGACAATGTATAACTTGAAAAAACTTAATAGGTTTGAAGAACTTTTCTTCATGAGCTGAAATCCTGACTCCTTCAGGATAAGTTCAAAATAAGAATAAAAATCAAAGTTCCATCTGACTGCAGTATGGTCTTCTGGGAGATCACAGGTTACCTTTACATACTGCTTCTTCATCAATAACAGATGAACTACTATTTCTTCTTGCATGTCATTGTCCTTCTGTCAAAAACAGAAGGATGAAGTGGAACACTGGGGGCATGAAAAGGTGAGGGACAGATATCCGTGAGTGGGAATAATTTGACCCACTCTTCCATAAACAAGGTTGGTGAATTACCTAAGCCTAATCTTTTCTGGTATGGGTAAGAAGAATTCATTGGCTAGAAAATTAATTGGGTGAGTTCATTGGCTGGAAAATTTAAAAATCAAATGACATAATTCATAGAATCACTACATATAAGGAAAGCCTGCTAATATTTAGAAGTTAAGATCATTTTGTGAAACCCTCCAAAGAATAAATAATTTATTATGTTCTCTTTTCACAACATATTACCATTAAAGCCAAACAAGGCTTTATTAATACAGGTATAACTGTATATAACTAATTCTAACTGAACCAAGTTTATCAAGAAAGGTGATTTTTTTTTATACCTACCACCCATGTAACACCTATGAAAATAGAAAAAGGAATTTCTAGTCAGGTTTTTGGATGAATCTCTTTTTACTGCTGGTTGCTCTCTCAGTTCCTAAGATGTGTTTTCTGGAGAAACAGTGCACTTTTGATGGGAAAGTAGGTGCTTATTATTATATTAATACTGTGCTTCACCTGATGACTAAAGCAAGTGTAAAGACATAACAGACATTTCTGATAGCCAAGTCCACAGCTTTTTCATGTACACACTGGTGTAAGTAACTGAAATGTCTGAAGAGCATTAAACATCAGTTTAAGAATTCTAATATCCATTTGGAGCATTCAGAAGACAGAAAGATTTATATTTAGAAGCTGGTGACCTATTGGATTATTCATCAAAATAGTCACTGTCCCCTAAATTATGGACATCTGTAGAAAAGGAAGGAGATAGTATCACACTCTTTTCTCTGGACTGTGCTTGTAGCTGCAGAGTCTCCCATGTTGGGGCCCTGTGAGGTCCACATTTCATGTTTTAGCCCAAATGTGAACTAATGCAACAAATATCACCGTAACCAAGACCTATTAAAGGATCTTCAGCTCCAACTTCCCACTGAAGTGTGTAGAAAATTAGATGAAGTGAATGCCCTGCAATCAATAATGTTTTTACACCTAAATGTCTTCATGGATCTTGGTTCTTGCACCATGTTTTCCATTAAAACTTAGAATAATACAGTGATTTTATGTTGTATGCTTATTTCTCCTTTTCTTCTGCATTTATCTTGACCTGACAGAAGTTAGAGGGACTTAAAGCATAGACTATATTGCTTTCCAAAATTTGTGTTCATTTTGGTATACATACAACTGTGATCATCTTCCCCAACTGATGTGGGTTCTTTGGCATTAAGACTTTCTTTGTAGATTCATCCAAATTGAGCAGATCCTTGAAAACCATCAGCAGTGACTCACAATGATCCCCTTGTTTTTTTCAAGTTCTTCTGCTCTCCAAGAAGATTTTAGGTCTTGAGCATTCTTCAAGTAAATATATTAATCTGAACAAATAACGCACAAATACACAACAGGAGGTAAAGATATTCTGGAGTAACCCAGATCAAAGTTACACAAATTTTATTGTCACAGAAAATTTTCTTTGGTATTTTAAATACTGCTGCGTCTCAGGAAGCTGCACCTAGCTTAGTGGTTAATGAAGCTAAGATCTTAGTAACATTTCAAAGTATTCACTGGCAATTCACTCCAACTTTGATTTCATGGTCCTTAGAGAGAGAGATGGGCCATGGTACAGAGATGACCTGAGCCAGAGCATAGATAAACATCACAAGCATTTTGGGTTGCAGTCCTCTCATTTAGTACTAAAGATGTTTATATTTGAGCTCCCCAGCCTGTAATGCCTTTGTAATCTATGGTAGAGGCAGAACTTTTAGATATCATTATAAATGGTTTATTTTATCCCTGAGATTAAAACCATAGAGTATTAAATTAAAACCACACGGGTATTTCTACCATTTTCTTGTCCATAGCTATCTAGTTCAGATGTAGAAATTAAGGGCTTGACTTACTTATCTGTATATGTGCCTCGAGGGCTACTTGAGATGACCTTCAGAGGTCCTTGCCAACCCAAATTACTCTGTGATTCTAGGGGAGATGTATGGGGTTTAATGATTTGACATAGGACACATGGGAGACCTGTGTCCTTCTGGAAGAGCAGGTGGATGTTAACTACGATGTCTAAAGTGTTGTGATTTTATGGTGTCTAAAGCAGCATTAAATGTTTATCTCAGCTCTGAATTCTGTCCCTATTTCTTGTTCTCATTGTTATACTTCATGCAGCTGTCCATGTGCAGTCCAAGAATTTCAGAAGGGCCTGGAAGACCAGAGGCACTGTTGTAACAGTCAGGCACTGGACATGCACTTCTGCTCTTCATTGATTGTGTATCAGCCTCAGCACCTGGATCATATATGGACATTTCTGTGTAAATACCTAATTTTAGATGTGTATCATGTGGGAGAAATCCCAGATCTGTAGAGTTCATAGCTTTTATCAGTGGATCCATATACAGAACCTCTCTCTTGGAAACCTTAGAGCATCTGCAATGCAGTAGGATGTCTGTGCTTAGGCAACTGAATGTTGAGCCCAGATTTGATCCTAAAGGCCTGACCTAGGCTAAAAATGGAGACAAAATAGAGACTAATAAAGGGAACCTTGCTGCCTGGACTTGCACCTGAAGAACAGGCACAGAGTCCTCTCTAAGTTCTTTAGTACCACTAGGAAGATGATACCTTAGAAAAAAAGATTGCTTGTGCCTGTGTTTGCCATGGTTAAAAAGTGCCATTTTCACCATGAAGGAACAAAGGAACATTTTCCCTGATAGATCAGTGGATATAATTTATCATAATATTTAAATTTATCCTATGAGGTAAGGCCATATGGAAAACAGCTAAAGCACAGTTTAAAAGTCAAGGAAAGGGAACTTTAAGTCTTGAGGTATGTTGTGCTGTATGTCACACCAAATAGTCTGACATAAATTTTTTTATCCTCAGCAGAGCAGTAAAAGAGCTTTTAGGTGATAAAAAAAGGGAAAAAAGAAAAAAAAAAAAGGAAAAAAGAAAAGATATTGGAATAATTTAAGCTACTTTCCAGCTCTTTATTTAAGAAAAATTTTGGTGCTTATGTTTTCCTAATGGTGTCACCACAGTGTAGAGCTACAAATATTTGAAATGGGTGTATACATCTGTTTGTGTGAACTGTAACAATCACTGCATCAGCAGAAATACTGAAGCAATAACCTTGGGTGATAGTTCTGTGGTCTGAAGTACTTGGCTTTCTGTTACCTACTTATACTCAGTGTCTCCAGGCTGTTCAACTGGCAGGAAAACAAATAATCAAAATAATCCATACTGCCCCAATATCCGTGACAGCTACAAACTTGAATTTGGTATCTAAATCTCTCTTCCAGTCACTCAAGTGATTATTCAGTGTTATCACTGTCAGAGGAATTGCTGAAAATCATCATGTCATGATTTGAAATTAAGGGGCAGGGGAATGGCATCACAGGCCTTTGAGTGAGGTATGAGATGGTTAAGCTGCTGATATTTAGTGTGTTCTGCAGGACCAGGTTATTACTGTGGGTTGTCAGTGAGCTGTAATTTGGTCAGATAGGATGTTCATTTGCAGATGAGAAGGACATGGTTTGTCATGCCTAGACATCTGGAAGGTGTCTCAGTTTTGGATTGTGTGCAATACTTGAAAATCTGTCTATTAAATGCATTTATAAAAGTTGTGTGTGAGCAAATAAATATGAACTCACCTGGTATCTGGTTTAGGTATTCAGCCTCTGCCATCCTCAGTAAATTAAACAGTGTTTAGGAGCACACCTAGGCCTGGAAGTTGATCATCCATACTGCTGAATCATTGAAGTGTCCCCAGAATGGCTGTCACCTAAGCCAAGTAGCATTTTCCCCAAACAATTCCCAACTTGACAGTCAGAGTGGATCACAGACCATTCCTAGCAAGTTGAGCACAACCACACTGTTCTGCATGGCAGAATGGATTTATGTATATGTGCTGAGGCAGCTCTGTGTCAGCTGGCCCAGTTGCAGGCACCTTCTGTAGTACAGACATTGCCTCAGGTTACAACCTCACACCATCATTTTGCTCTGTTCTGTGTATTCAGCAAACACCTATCATTCACCCATCCGTGCTGCCCATAGCATCTCCTCATCAAACGCCCCTTATTTAACAAAGCAAATTTCCTCCCTTCTAGGAAAGGGAATCTAAAGTTGGTTTCCTTATTGGATGTTTTTAGTCTGAGATCATAGTCACTCTTTTATGTTTAAGACACTGTGACACTGAGGCAAAAAAAGCAAAAAAAAGTGGCAGCAACTCTCAGGCTGCAAGGCTGCATACAGCAGCAATAGAAATACATTACTTCATGTCAGCCACTCAAACTGAATTGCTTAGCAGATGAGAGGCTCGAATCTAAAAACACTGCTTAAGTATAGCTCTGTTTTGTGACCCTTCTGGGGTGCCTTAAATAAAGATCAGTGATTTTTTTTCTACTGGGGGAAGAGGCAGGCTCATCAACATTTCTATAAAATTGGTCTTTTCTACGGTTTCTCAGGTTAGAAGGACGAGGCAAGCAAAACAAGAAAGTTTAAAAAAAAAGCTGAAATCTCAGGTGGTTAGGAAGAATCAATACTTATGTGTAAGAGTTACTTCATTGTAGTTGGTACTTCTGGTCATTTGTGATTATAATAAGAATCAAAAAAATATGTGTGTTCTAAGGACAATATGGAAAAGGAAAAATCTGCAACAAAACCCACAGGACAGCATGAAATCAGGGTATAAAAAAGCAGCATCAATACCATAGACTGCTGTCTTACACATTCTTTAACACAATTTCTATCTAAAAAAAGCTTCAAAGACCTTTTTCTTTATAAATGGCATTTCCAAATTTCTTTCTAAATCATCCTGTTGCAGATTTGGATGCTGTTCAGAGGTAGGAACAAATAGAGCACACATCAGCTTTATCTTAATCCTTAACCTTACACATGACAGGGAAGAGCAAGCCTCTCTGATGTTCTGCATCATATATTTAATTTCTAAGAACTTTAAATCTCCTGGAAATGACAAAAGTAACCGACACATCTATAAAATAGGACATCAATCAGATTCTCCCTGCTTTTGAATCACAGTAATAAAAGGAATATTTTCAAATAGGGAACTGTCTCTTTTATTTATAGATATTCAGCTGGAAATAAGGGAACAATATCCATATCTTTTTCACTGTATGAAAACAGGGTTACAGATCAATTGATTTACCATCACAATTGATTAGGTGACTCTCCTGCTATCTCTATTGTGACAGTAGACAGGTGCTTATATAGATCTTTCATTAGAAGAGTCATTGAAAAGCAAAGGTTCATTGCATGCCTAAATGGCTTGTAGCTGACTCATTAGGCCATTAACTAACCATTAATATTGTTTAACCTCAAACCTTACAGACAAAATAAATTATAGTCACGTTATCCAAACAAAATAACCTTAACCTCTTTAACAAGTATATAATTATGTGAATTTATTACCATCTGATCCCATTGAATGGAGGGGTTCATTTTCAGAGCTATGAAGGAGGAGATGAAAATACATCACCTTCAAGATAAATGCGACTGGGAGGCAGGTGCCTCGCTCACTGATGTGCTCTGTAAGGCATGAAGGCACAGGATCTGGACTTGTCTGTTTAATGCCCAAGCAAAATTATCTTACATGCATAATGCTTCCCCTTTACACAGTACCAAGTCTCCTGTTATTTGTTTTTAAATGTTTCTGCACTTTAGAAATTAGTTGCTTGTATAAAATGCCCTTCTCCATCACACTGTGGTACCAAGGCTTCACATAGATAGACAGACAGAATATGTAACAGTAATAATAATGAGCAGTAATTGCATGAGCAGACTTTAGAATTTTTCTCTTACCATAATCTTTTCAAACGTGCAAATTCTTTGTGTGTGATGTAATGATCCCCTGAAACTGCATTGAACAAAGAATATAAAAAAGCCATGGCATATGTTCTGAGAAATAAAATAAACTTATGTCAGTGTGCTTCCTTTGGAATGATGCCAGGTGAATCCTGGTTATTATCAATAATATAAACAAAATATGTTGCAAGCTTTATACAGAGCTTAAAATAAGCAAAAAAACCCCCTGCATTACCACATTGCTGATATCCCAGCAGGTCAGCCATAATGAATGCACCAGTTCTCATGCATAATTTTTTACAAGATAACTTGCCTGAAAGTGAAGCAGTCAATAGGCTCATTTGCAGTCAATACACTCATTTCTCTCCAGAAAAAACCCAACCATAATACAATATCAATTGTTTCTTTTGGGTGCACAAACAAGTGGATGCTGAGAGGGGAAAAAGACAATAATGGCACATAAAGTCAGTGACAGATGTGCAAGAAGGAATGAGAATGGAGTAGTACTGGTAATTAGAGCTGAAAATAAAGTCTACTGTTTTTACAGAAGAGCAATCAGAAAATTATAAAGACTGTACTACAGCAAATATTCTACTAAATTAAAATTATTGTTACTGATCAAAGTAGCAAGGGAAAAAACCTGCACTTATTGTGCATGTTTACTGGATCAAAATATTGCCAGAGAATCTCCCCTCAGCCACAACAAATGCAAGCATTCTGTATTTCTATATAAAAAAAGCTTTAACATTTTATGGACTATACTAGCTCAGATGAAGTGTAAAATATTGGTCTCAAACGTAGATTAAGGAATGATTATGACTGAATATTTATCATGCAAGTAATTAGTTTTGTAAAAAATATATGGTACCTTATTTTAAAAATCTAGCTACTGGTCCTCAAAAATCCAGTTAATAGTATTACTTGGTAGAGGTCTGTAACACTTCTGCTCACTATCCTTCCAGTCTTGGTTGACGTGGGAAACCAGAGATTTTGCATTTTGCAGCAAGATGCATGTTATAGAAAGGAAACTAATGCCCAGGGCCAGACCTTTCAAATGCATTTTAATTATTTTCAGTGCACTGTCAGAACTTTGATACACGCTTGTGGACTCATGCAAATACCCCTTTGTAGAAAATATGTCCTATACCCTAAGGCACTGAGGGGATTGAAATACACTTTGGTGAAGTTAGGTGTCATAATACAGTGAGGTAATAAGAACATGCCACCATATTACATAATTAGAAATCTATTTCTAAATCTGCTGGTTATCATGGCTATGTTTTATATTTATGAAGGAGAAAATGTTCTGATTTTTCACAAACAGTATTATTTGCAGGAAAATGAAAAATATGATACACCCTAGAACTGCTAAATCAAATTAATTTAGTTTCATATTTACTCATTGACCTCTAGAGCATTTCCATTTGGTGTTATAGGATATCTGCAAAAGATTTATTCAGTTCCTTGTCTGTATATTGAGGTGAGAACACATTAATTCAGTGAACTAGATATAGAAAGAATTATTAATTACTTGGGCTGAAGCTATAAGTCCTCCTTCTAAATTCAGTAGTTTCTTAGCTGTGGTGCTCTGACAGAACAACAGCACAAAAATAAATTTAAGGTTTGCATACATTTAACAGAGTGAATAGGTCCAGTATTAACTAGTTATAAGAGATTAAAATTAACTGAAAGGATTTGAATGGAGTCTACCAGAACTTCTATACATAGATAGAAAGTGGACTGATACCTTTCCAGTTGAAGACCAGCATCTGCATAAGTACTCTGAGTTAAGCATCTAAATTTCTGTTGCAATTGATGTTCATAACCATAAGTACCTAGTGTTAGTGGAAACACTACAGAGTGTCTGAGACAGCCATAGGGGCTGACTGTTTTCATACAGGTGCTACAGGAAGCTTGTGCCACAAGCAGCTTGAAGCCAGGTGGATGGTCCATAGAACTGACAGTGATGACACTAAAATGCTGCCCCAGTAGTCAAACACCATCAGACTTTGGAAGTATTGTGACTGATTTCATTTTAGGCTATGTTATAAGGCTTGGCTTTATCTTGAGCAAATTGAGGAGTAAGATTCAGCTTCTGATTCAGACACCCAAATTTAGATGATTTTATGTCTGTGTCAACATGTGAACTAAATGCCTAGGTTCCATCATAGTCAGATGAGATCTAGTCAGCCTTAAAAGGATTTCAGTCCAGTTCCTTAGAAATATGAGTCTAATAACAGTGAGATAGCCTAAGATATCCCAGTAAGACCTTCTGCTGTCTTGAGCATCCCAGAGCATCCCAGATGTCATAACAGGTTCACTGGCTAAGCATCGATCTGCACTCCACTGAACTCATACATAAGTGAGGAGATGAAAACATTTAAATGTGGGTGTCTGAATCTGGAGCTGAATTCCACCCTGGATGACTTAAAATGAGAAGCCTGGTATAAATATTTAAGTGAGCTGAATGACCCTTGTCAGGTGCCTGCCTCCCTGCAGAGGCAGGGTGAGGACTGCATCTGCCCAACATCCACTGGACTTAAATACCTGACAGAAGGCCAGGTGAATGCAGTTTGAAAAATACATCTAAAGAAAATATTGTTTAGAGTAATGTGTGTTCTCATAACAGTGCTTAAGATACTACTTGAAATCAGTTACATACCATAAGATGGAATTGCAATGAAGTGTAAGTTAGTTACCAATTGATTTTCCTTCTGTTCTTAGCTCTCTTTGGAAAATGTCAGTGATATGCTTAGAGAGCTTGTTGGATCTCCTGCTGCCTGCCACCTTACTGGGAATGGCTTTTCTCTGTCTGCAGGTGTCTCTTACACCTCTACAGATGTTGCTAAATCATCCCAAATACAGATGTGTTCTGTCCCCAAATCTCTAATTTATTTCTAGATAGCAAATATTTTGCTACTGAATTCCAAACTCATGCATTCCCCAAACATTTTCTAGGGTAAGAACACATTCAGACTTTTTAAATCTCCCCCATTTCTTTTCAAAAGCATAACAGATGTATGCTGTGCTTTGTGGCACAAAGTATCTTTGTGAACACAGCATCACTCGTGGAGGCACCTGCCTTAGCACTACACAGAACAGGCCAAACCTTTGTAAACAGCATAGGATCACCATTCCCATTGTATTTCTTCGCAGTTGTTTGTACCCTTTTTCTCTTTTGAAATTATGGCAAAGTACATTTAAATACACAGAGATTAAATATGAACTCTCTGTTTTATTCTGTGTGCAAACAAGAGCACCCATACAGTATAAGAGCAATGTGGGAAAATATGATGACATCACTTCAAAATTTTGAATAAATGTAAGTATAAAAAAACTATATGAAGGCATATAAGAAAGCCCTTATGACTTAGTTTGCCTTTAAGTTGTGATTCCCTGCATAAGAATTTTTCTTGAAAATGTAGTAGGATTTTTTTTCAGAAATGTGGTTCTATATTTTCAACAGTCTACTTTTTTCAGCATTAGTATTTTCCTTTTCCAAACAGCAGTGCCTCCAGGCACTTTATCCTACTCTTGGCTGTGCATTTAATATGCCAAATAAGGCAAAGATTAGTCCAGAGAAATTTAGTTAATGTATCTGAAAATCAAATATATATGTCAAAAACAGAATCCAAAGGAAACTAGAAATTAATATCTCCTTCATCTGATCTCTCATGAAAGGTGATATGCTCTGAGAAACGATAATTAAGTAAGACTTATCTAGACTGTGACACACAACTTTTTGAATTTTAAAATAAATCCTTGAAGTAAATGGTTGATAGGTTTGTCCAACTGGTAATAGTTTTCAAAGAGACTGTCACACAAGACTTCACTTTGTTTTATGTAATCATCTCTCAGTAATTTTGACTCAATGTTGTTCAGACCATTTGAACACAGAATGTCATCTACCATGCACGCATATCCCATAAAACCAGATCTCATAGTTGTCTTTGAAAAACTTCCTCTAACTCTACTTCAGAGGGAAAAATGTATTACTAGTAGTTAAATGCCAGCTTTTTACCCAGGTTCTGGCTTTAATAGCTTTGTGGAGTTGAACAGGTAGCCATCTTTTGTTTTCCTGAGCAAGGTGGCTGCAGTTGGAAATGAAGTAACAGGCCCGTGGTCTCCTAATCTACTTCTAAAACTATGTTTTGTCAGCATAGATGGAAGTTTAAAATATATGAGAATCTATTTAAAGATCAATAATATCTACATATCTATTCAAGGTCAGGAAAATAATTTGTGTTCTAACATTTTACATTTTGAAAATAAACATCCAAAGCAGAATATAGGTTGTCTGTCATAATTTGTCACTGATGTTTGTTTGTTGTTACTTGCCCCACAGCTGTGGCAAGAATGTTTCTGCTTTTACTGCAGCCTAACAAAGGTGTTAATGGCTTTGATTAACTGCCTGTACTGTAGCCATACTCTTTTTCTTATGTAAGAGGAATGGGAACTATAAAAATGGAAAACTAAAGGCAAACATATGGGAATTTTTGTTACGTTTTTTAAAAAAATCGTCAAATGTGGTAGTTCAATTGAATTTATATTAACATAAAGCTGTAAGCCTATACTTACTTATTTCTTCATAGACCAGGAGAAAGTATTTTTCTGAGAATTCTTCCTCAACTCCAACGAAGAACATCATGTTTCTTTTATTGATTTCACACTGTCTCTTCTTGTCTTCAATATGCTACAAAATCCACTTCGCTGTTAGCTGCCCCTGTCACTCTTTTGCATCCTACTTGGATTCTGTGGAGACTCTGCATTCATCTGCTGCTTGTGCGTTTTTCCTGTCAACAGTGTCGTGTTTCATATGAGCAATTTTGGTATTTGATGTTGCAAGTCCTGAAAATCTGGAAACGCATCAGTGCAAATACATGCTGAAAAAGCACAAGACAAAAGAGATTTTCATGGTTTGAGTACTCATAGTGGATTAAAACAGCATTCTAAACCTCAGTTGTACGAAAGTCAAGAGTGGTTTGAACCAAATTCTCCATGTAATTTCTCTTTGTGCAGTTTGGAAGACTCCCTTGACGGAAGTAGTGTCAAACCTGGCACATTGTAGTTTTAATTTCAGAAAACCCTGGAAAGATTTGGTGGGAAAAGAAGCAATTTCACAGTTACCTGTTGGAAGGTTTCACTATCTTTCCTGTGCAGTCCACATAGGAATAAGCTTCTCATACACCTTTTAGACTTTCTTGACATGATACACTTCTAGTCAGAAAAGCTACAAGTTCATAGAGAGGAGAGCACTGTATTAGTGAAATCAGTGAAAATTCTCCCAGATAATTGCACATTTAATTTGTATTTATTTCCTCTGTATTAAATAAAAGAAAAATAAACCCCAGACCTTTTGAATTTAATTTATTGTGCTTACACACAGTAACTTCTTCATCCTTACTAAGACCTGCATGGTGTCATAGCAGTCATTACCATGTATTGACATGATACATCTTGTCAAAGATCCACTTACGAACTCCATACTATGAGCTGACATTATACATTTAAATAACTGTGGAAGAAGGTTTGATGTGATGTAGCACTTCAAACAGAAGGCTTAATATTATGCTTTGACACGGTACATGGTAGCAGCTGTGAAGGAAAGAAGCCATTAAGATGGATCATGTCATTGTGTAGCATGGAGCCATTAACACTAAGATTTCTGACATGATCTGTCTTAATAGCTCAATAACCATACTGAAATAATACGTTTTATCGTGTTAGAGATCCATATGTTAGCAGCTTGAGGACCTCTACTGCAATGCATGATGTCTAAAGAGGAGCACATTGCAGACATTTGAACTCCATTTTGCTTTGCCTTGTCGAGAAAGGAAGACAAAGACCTTGCACCCCTCCCTGCTGCATTTTCCTTCTTCCCACTGCCACATCCTCCTTCCTGAGGGAGAGTTCTGGGCAGAAGGCTTCACCAGTAATTCACTCTCCCAAAAAAAAGGGTAATTAGAGCTCCCACAATAGTTAAGCAGCTGGTGTTCTCTGACTGCTGCTTCCTCAACTGTTCGTAATTGCTTCATTGTTCCCTTGTGCTCCCTTCCAGCTGATGGCTTCTTCCACCTGTTGGCTCTCATTTTACACTTTGAATGTAGAGCTCTTTTGCACAAGTTATGTTTCTATTAGCTATCCTGTGATGGCTCACAGGCAAGCTAACTCCCGTTTACAAACGATGGTGATGATAATAATAACAAGACTGCAAGACGAAACATATTTAAATAGAGTGTTTTATTTCAGGTAGCTTGCAGTAAGGGGCAGCTGAGTTCATGTTAAAGCCCAAAGGCAAAGGAGAAGCTTGAAGAAAGCTCACTCTGCTCTTGGCTATCAATTTGGGAAACAATCATGAAGTGGGAGGCAAGAGTTAAAGCTTTGGCTGAAAGAGATTTAGAGTGGCAAGCATTGAAACAGTCTCTGCTTGGTTTCAGGACTTTTTATGTGCTTGGAGATATATATCGAAGAAAGCTAATGCCATTATCAGTTTATCTGCCCTTCTGGAATAAGGATATCATGCTGAATTTTGATTGGTCAAAAAGGGGACAACATAAAAATGGTTTTCAAAATAAAATGTGCAGATATTATGCCCATACATCACATGTGCTAGTTCTGCAACAAGCTGTTGTAAATAGCTGATCTCCAAGTGCCAGAACATGAGCTAAAATGGACATTTTTAAGATCAAATGAAATAACAAAAGTTTATCCAGTTCTATGACAATACAGAAAGAATTGTTGCTTAGTCTATTATGAAGCAATGCTATGAAATTAAACTAAGAGAAGTTTTCTGAAATGCTTTGTTTGCCTCTTAGTTCTAATGTTAAATGTTAGATGTTAGATGTAGTTTAATATCTCTGATATGGAAGTCAACAGAATGTTTTGGAAAATATTTTTTTCAGATTTTTGAGGTATTTTTTATCGGATATGCTTAATTTCATCTAATCTAACCCATAGTAATTACTGCAGAGTCTCTAAAAATTATGCTTACATTTTTTTCTAATTATCATTTCAAATTAAAACACTGACAAAGGAAAATTAAACCCCACCTATACAGTAAGATTAATGTCTTAAAAAAATACATTTAATAAGGCAGTAATACCTAAAAAAAAAAGGCCTCCACAATTTCCTCCTTGTGCCTAGAAATTACTGTAGCATACTACTGCAGAGACAGGTGCTTATTAGCAGCAGTTTCAATATGTAAAAAATTAAAATAAAAAACAATATCAGATGCTTCTTTTGTGGTTTATGATAAACAAAAGGTACCTAAAATCAGACTAGCTGAGAGTTCAATGTCTATTTGTTACATATTAATAATAACTGAAAGGAATTTTAGTAGTAATGTTTTCTTGTCTCAAAGAAAGTTAAGCGATGAAACAAACTGATCAGAGGGGGTTTTAAGTGGCATCAGCAGAACTTAAAAAGCCAGCAGTGATCTATGAGCTCAGGATGGACCAGTTGAGCATCTTAAGTGATGAAAACTGATTTTAATTTAATAGTACTATTTTGTTTGAATTACTTCAATGATAGACTTTGTCAATCAGAGAATGTCAGTCATTGAAACCACACAGTTTCAGAAAAAATGTCTCAAGGTTTTCTGTTGGACTTATTCATCCTTCTATATTACCTTGTAAGAAGCCTGATGTTGTATGTCAGTGGCCAAAAGATTTGCTTAAAATTTGGAAACGTGTAGGAAAAAAACCCATTAAATTCTGAAGCGATTTCTACACTTCTTCTGTAAGTCTCACAATTACAATGCTGGTTGCTTTGTAGGGAGCATCCTTCTAAGTCAGTTCTTTTCCCCAGAACACTCTAAAGGTCTGTTTTTCATTTAATGAGAAAAAAAATGGTGTTGCATGGCAAATTCTTGTTTGACAGCCAGTCCTACTTAACAGCCTATTGAACCTATCTACTGTTTACATCCAGTGTTGTCCATAGAGGAATCTGAGAATTAGCCTGGTGTTTTTCTCTAGGTAAAGCTCTTAATTATCCTTTCTAAGCTCATGATGTATTTTCCCACCTGTGGGGATAATAACTCACTCAAAAAAAATGTTGTTTTGGCCTGATGTTAATAAAGCCTTTGTAGCTTTATTTCTGTTTAACTTGCAGGAGTCAATATAACACCATGTGTTAAAAGATCATGTTGGTGCTTCCATAATCTGGTGTGGGCATGTCTTTATTGAAGTCACACTTAGTTTGATCATTTTAACTGCAGGAGCTGTCTGACAAAGGGTAGATTGCAGTTGCATCCCACTGCTCCCTTATTGTGTTTGAACTTTAGGAGGCACTTTATTGGTGACTAAAGAGGAGGATTTTAAACTCAGGCGATATGTAAATTAGCACCTACTAAGGTGCTAAATTCTTACTTTTTTAAAAAAACACAAATAAGCATATATGGCTCCCTCAGCAAAGGAAATCAAACGGATTGCACTGTGTGTACACAGGCAGATCCAGGAATGCCTCTGAATATCTCCCAGATTTTTTTTTGTTTGTATGATTCTATGATTCTGAGTCAACCTGAGGCACATGGTAGCCCTTTCCTGTACTTTCACTCCTGTCATCAGAAAAGTCAGCAGATCTACTGGATAGGGCCAGAGTGTCTTCAGTACATGTTTGCAGGGAATGGGGCATGCTAAAACTTAGGTTACTTAGGACATAGAAGTAGGGCAGGTCTGAGGAGAAAATACGATGATGGCATCCCTGACCATTCACGAATCTTCCTTGTTAGCTTCCTCCCTTTCCTTACCTATCTCAAAGCCAGAACTACTTGATAGCAGACTGTCCCTAAGTAAAGGAGATGAAATTTAGTTCATGTCATTAGGCCTTGGCAGCAACACATTTATTTTCCTTAACAGCACAGACATAGCCAAAGATTTTTGAGAGGAGTACCTAAACTGTGTTTGCTTAATTTGGTAATTTCCTCACAATTTTTCACTATGGTCATATTTTTCTGTGGGTGGGTTTTTTTGTTTTTTTTTTTTGTTTTTTTTTTTTTTTTTTTTTTTTTTTTTTTGTTTGTTTTTGTTTATTGTTTTTTTTTTGGTCTTTTTAAAAATTATTTTTTGTGAAAATGGGTCACAATACCTTTGGTTTTCAGGAGGAAAAAAGTGACACCAAGCAAAGCATTTTCCTTATCTGCCCATATCTAATCTACATCTACATCTACATCATCTACATCTACATCTACATCTACATCTACATCTACATCTACATCTACATCTACATCATCTACATCTAAATTGTCTACAATCTACATCTGCATCTGCATCTAATCTATATAGCTATCTATATCTACACAATTTTAAAATGCATCCCAGGATGGTGACTGTAGCACCTCCCTGAATGGCTCAATCCATCGTCTGACTACTCTTTCAGTAAAGAAATTCTTCTTAGTATCTAATGTAAACCTCCCCTGGTTCGGCTTCAGGAAATTTCCTCTAGTCCTAACATTATTTACTTGAGAGAGGAGGCCTGCACCCACCTCCCTACATCTTTCAGGTAGATGTAGAGAGCAATAAGATCTCCTCTCAGCCTCCTCCAAATTAAACATTCCCAGTTCCCTCAGCCTCTCCTCACAGGGCTTGTTCTCCAGACCCTTCACCAGCTTGGTTGCCCTTCTCTGACCTTGCTCCAGCATCTCAAGGTCTTTCTTGTAACCAGGGGCCCAGAACTGGACACAGTACTCGAGGTACAGTCTCACCAGTGCTGAGTACAGGGGCAGGATCACTTCCCTTCTCCTGCTGGCCACACTGTTCCTTATACAAGCCAGGATCCTGTTGGCCTTCTGGGTCACCTGGGCACACTGCTGGATCATATTCAGCCAGGTGTCAGCCAACACTCCCAGGTCCTTTTCTGCCTGGCATTTTTCCAGACACTCTTCCCCAAGCCTGTAGTGTTGCATGGGGTTTTTGAGATCAAAATGCAGGACCCAGCACTTGGCTTTGTTAAACCATCAGCCTTCAGCCACTGGTCCAGCCTGTCGAGGTCCCTCTGCAGAGCCTTCCCACCCTTGAGCAGATCATCACCCCCACCCAACCTGGTGTCTTCTGCAAAGTTACTGAGGAAGCACTCAACTCCCTCATCTAGATCATTGGTGAAGATAATGAACAAGACTGGCCCCAAAACTGAGCCCTGGGGAATACCACCAGTGACTGGCCACAAACTGGATTTAACTCCATTGACTACAGCTCTCTGGCAATGTAGCCAGTTTTTAACTCTGCAAAGAATACACCTCCCTATGCCACGAGCCACCAGCTTCTTGAGGACAATGTTGTGGGAGACAGTGTCAAAGACTTTATTAAAGTCCAGGTAGACAACATCCACAGCCTCTCCCTCATCCCCTGGGCAGGTCACTTGGTAACAGAATGAGACCAGGCTGGTCAAGCAGGACCTGCCCTTCCTGAACTCATCTTGGCTGGGCCTGATCCTCTGGCTGTCCTGAGCTTCCCATGCGAGGGCACTCAAGATGAACCTCTCCACAGTTTTTGCAGGCACTAAGGTCAGGCTGACAGGCCTGTTGTTCCCTGGATCCTCTTCTAGCCTTTCCTGCAGATGGGTGTCACACTGACAAGCCTCCAGGCATCTGGGATCTCCCCTGTTAACCAAGATAAATGATGGAGAGAGGCTTGGCAAGCTCCTCAGAAAGTTCCCTCTTAGGACTGCAGAAAAAAAAAGGAGTGCACTTTTGAATAAAGCTATGAAGAGACATAAAATAATCACAGTATGATTTCTTGACTAGAGCAGGGTGAATTATTCCTAGCAAATAATTTATTTGATGAGTTCAGTTCCGTTTAATAATCAATGATCACACACATGGAGCTTGGTTGCTATTTGATGCTGTTTGACTACACAAACATATTTCATCATATGAATAGGACAAATAACCCATCTTTAACTATGCTTGTAACTCATCACTATTTGCCTTTTGTGGTGTGTGCTTTGAGCATCAAATTTTCATGGTATTGTTTTTACTTTTTTATGACATACCAAAAACTTTTTTAAGGAGGTGAAAGAGAATTGCTGATAGTCTGGTGAACATTTCCAATAAAGCTCTCATGTGAAGATGCTCACAGGAGAACTTCATCTGGCTTTCACTTTCTTTCAACTGCTCAGTAAAGAAAAATATTTCTTACATTTGCTTTCTCACAGGAAGCACATTGAAAAAGCTGTGAATACCATCAGAGGACATTTGTAGTTTAATTTTTTTTTCTCACATTTGTCTAGGTTGCCTTCATGTTATCATGCAGTGTTTTTATTCTGATACTTTTTTGGCTGACTGTAGTATGTCCACCTAACACAGTATCCTTCTTCATATACTGTGACTGATGCCAAAATGTTGCACTTAGATATTCTGTGGCTCTCTGCAAACCACTTTCTTTTGTCTTAAAATAAAAATGTCAGATATGCAAGAATATCTGCCTCCTGTGCTCCCTGGTTCATCTAAGCATAATAATTCCATACAAAATCATTTATATTTGGTTTTACAGCTGTTTTCATACATGAGGATAGAATTATTGGTCTTCTTAGTAGCAGTTTCTTTCTGAACTCTCAATATTTTATTGCCTTAATTAATAGCCTTGAAATACACTCCACTATGACACAACATTCAGTCAGCATGAGTATTATACATTTTTATATCCAAGGCATGAGCCCTCTATTTTCTTTTTAAGAGCACTGTTATTTGAGCCAAGGTGAATCACCAGCTTTTATCTGCATCTCTTGACTGCTGCTTAAGAGGATTAGTGGCACTGGGTATCCCTGTGAGGACAGCTAAGAGTAGCAGGATCAATTGCAACTCATAGCCAGAAATCAATGAAATGTGTCTCAGTAAATCTGACTCTGGGTCACCACTGAGTGCATTACCCTGGCCTTAATCTGTTACAAGATTAGACCCAGAAATAAACATAAGTGAGAATCTTTTGCCTTTTAAAACACTCCTTACACTCCCGTTGCCATTCCGTGGTAAAGAAACTTCAGCACAGCAAGAGCAATACTGCCATGTAAATAAATGGGGCTTTAACCTTTAAGTCCTCTGCTGAGGGAGACAGGCAAAATATTGTTTTAGCCCTGTCTGCAAAGAAAAGGTCACATAAAATTTGCAGATTTAGGAGTGGTGTCATCTTAACAAGAATCAGAAAAACAGGAAGAGGGACAAACTTCTGGATAGTGGACGTCAGTGAAATCTTTACTAAATTTAACACAGCTATTTCAAGTTACTGCTGCCTGGGGTCTCCCCAGAACATTGCTGAGGAGCTGTTGGTTGAAGCCCACGTACCTTGTCAGATCTTATCTTAGTGGTCAATAACCGTAGGCCCTGAACACCTTTCAGAAAGTGAAGTAGAGGAACAAAATTTCTCTTATTAATCTAATTTGCTGTGTAAAATTTATGACAGGGTTGCATGCAACCCTGAGTACCTCCCTCAATTGCAAGTGGTGTAGAGCAACTCTCAGGTAGAGTAACCTGTTCCAAGAAGACTGTGCCCAGGTGAAAAGCTGCACATCCTGTGAGTCCTTCTGAATTTACACAATGCAAAGGGGCAAGTGGATGCTTTATTCTGGCCATGTAGTTGTGCAGCAGCTGTACCAACACTAAGCCAGTGGGCTGGAAAGTCATACACAAATATGTGGTGGACAAAGGTGAGGAAAACCCAGGAAGAAGTTAAAACAGAAATACTAGGTCATAAAATGGTGTGGGGTATCACCTTGATGAAATCTGTGCAGGAAGGTATGCAGAATTACTGGGTTGTGCAGTTAGGGTCAAATGGCAACAATGTTTTGTGATGGAGTAGTTTAAAACTCTCAAACCTGTATGTTCTTTTAATAAGAAAAGCTGCTTCTGCAGGATCTGTCTGAAGAGAAAACTAGTTTGGTTTTTGGAGGACTGAGCATCCACAAACACCACTGTAGTCAAACAGCAGACACAACAATAGGAATGTAGCTCTGTTACACACTGTTCTGCTTAATAAATTAATATATATACATAAGACTAAGTGTTTATAGGATGACTGTGTTCATAAATAAGAGTAAAGAACAACTTTTTTTCCCCTGGCATCTGCCAAAGCTCCCCTTCTCCAGTATTTCCAACACTGATTAACAAACACATTAGTCTAATAAATGTAAATTACTGCTAGAATGATATACCCTTTACTTAAAAAAATGTTGAAATATGTTGTTATCTGATATACAGAGATCAATAAAAATAGCTATGAGCTTTGGAATGAGAGCATAAAGTGGAGTTTATTAAATGAAGAAATACACCAACATTACTCTTATGTACTGTGCATTCATTTCCATGGTTAAGGATTAGCACACACATTGTAATAAGAAGCTCTCGATATGGATTCAGAGACTGCCAGCATGGGTGCAATAAACTTTTCAGAATGGTTCATAAGATTATACTAATTAGGGATAATCTAATTTGAACAATTTTTATCTTCTCAAAAAGTAATATGATGTCACTGTATGGGAAGAGTCACTACCCAGGCTCCAGGGATATACTAAAAAACCCACACACGTTATCTGTAATATTAAAAATTATGGTTGATCCACAAGACAGTCTTAGATCTACCCTTCTTCTCTCAAAAGATCCACCATATAGACTGTTAAGCCCCCATAATTATCTCCCCTATTTGTGACAAGCATGGGCTAATCAGTCTCTGAGGGAGTTTTCCTGCAGATCATTGAGAAGCGTGTGTAAGCTTCACATTGCTTATCAAGCTATTTTGTACTCTGTATCACATAAGAGCTGACAAATGTTCATTATCCTCATCTGGACTAGAATGACTCCAAATTAAGGAAAAATAAGATAAGCTTTTATTTTTCCTTTTTCTTTCTTTATTTTTTTTTTTTAGTATTATTAACAGAGAAACAAAAAAATATATCTAGCTTACATTGCAACAAAGATCTCAGCTAAGAAAAAAGCAAGCTAGGTTCTAGCTGACTTTAATCCCATATTAAAAGATTAGAAAAAACATCTGAAGAAATCAGAGATAGTCTAATTGAGGTTCTTGCCTTTAATCCTGTGAGTAGACTCCCCCTTGAATACCGAGATCTGTCAATGCATAGTCTTGGGAATTCTCTAAGGAAAAATAAACCACAAGAAATGGACATACAACATGTTCTCTCACATTTAAAAAGAGGAAGAAAGAGAGAAAGAAAGAGAGAAAGAGAGAAAGTGAGAAAAAGAGAAAGAAAGAAAGAAAGAAAGAAAGAAAGAAAGAAAGAAAGAAAGAAAGAAAGAAAGAAAGAAAGAAAGAAAGAAAGAAAGAAAGAAAGAAAGAAAGAAAGAAAGAAAGAAAGAACATATCAAAATACATTATTTGCTAAGAAAGAGGAAAAAAGAAGAGGTACAATAGAAAATGAAAATAAAGAGGCAGATTAGAAGAATCACAGTTATTTTAGAAGTTTTTTGATACTACCTAAAAGCAAATCAAGCTTGTTTCTCCCTTACTCATGTGGATAAAAATACTCTTTGTATTAGTATCTTTGCTTCTTTTTTTTGTCTGTTTGTTAGTAATTGTATTTCCATCCACTGATCTTCAATGTAAGTGTATTAAAAAAGAATACTGGGAGTAGTCCTTTAGGATGATATTTAAAATAAACCAGAAACTATCCAGTATACAGAAGAAAACCAGACAGCAGATATATATTTTTCATTTACATTAGTCTGACAAAGAAGGAAAAAAAATTTATAAAAAGAGTGATTGATACAAATTTTATGTAACACAAAGCCAAGTTTTCTCATATTAAAAAGTATGAAAGGAAAAGTCATTTCATAATGGTGAAATAATCCCAAGAAATAAGAAAATTAAGCTGGGATTCTGTGAGTCAGTAAAGCAGCACCAGTCTGAAAGCAAGTGACCAATTTGACTGTAAAGATGCCACTTCGAGACTAGAATTAGAATTCTAACACCTTCACATCATTTTTCTGTTTAACTTTCTGTTGTTTTTAAAACCAATTTCCCTTGTATAATTCTTTTTCTACATTTGATAAGACATTTCCCTAGGGCCAGGGTTAAACACACTTTTTGAATGGCTATTATGTAGTGGACACATGGAGATGCATTTTGTTGATAAATAGTTTTTCAATATTTTTGTAAAGAAAAAATGAAGAAATTATTTGTGTAAGGTCAGACATGATGGCAATGTGTTCACCAGAGTAAAGCTGAAAGAGTGAAATTTTAGAATTATGTTTTCAGGCTGTATATTTACATAAAAGCAAAGAGAAGAGAAGAGAAGTAGAGTACAATATGAAAAAAAATAAAATAAAAGACTCACCAGAAGGTATTTCAGTATGAAAAATCAAGGTAACATTGAAAGCAGATACAATAAACATAAAAGAGGTTCAGAACTGTTATTTTTACTGCCTGGAAAATTACTGTGATTTATGTTTCTAAATTATGTAAAGATATATAGATAATGGAAATATGAACTGTATAAACATAAATATGTTTGTCTTCCATTCCACATATTCTATATTAATATATAGCAGGGTTAAATCACTGCACATTCAGAAAGTTTTCTTTTATTTCCCCTATAAATAAATTTAAGACATGAGAATGTCATTCTGAAAATTTTAATACACAATTTAATATTTTATTAACAATGTTTAAGAAAAGATTCATATGCTTCAGTAATCTTGTTATAAGATGCTACAAAAATGTGGTAGGACTCACTGCAAGGCAGCAAGTTCCTGTGGCTTGGGAAAAGGACTGTGAAGAAGTTGAAACAGTCTAATGCTCTGAGTATTTCTAAACTTATTACAACAGTGGGGGAAAAAAATTCCTCTAAAAGTGCCTGATTTAACATGGTTGGCATTGGCAGACTCTACTTTTTAAAAAGAAGCTTTGTCTGTGAGAGCTGTATAAGAAGTGACATTGCAGAATAAGAGAACAACAGAGCCCAAAGCCCGCATCTCCCAGAACCTTGTGGATAGGCTGAGTACCTTAAATTGACATTGAATTTAACAAGAATGGAAGGTGCTGAACACGCATCAAATTCAACAGTAGTTGAGTTTCTCAGCACTTTGACAGATCAAGACCCCAATCTTTATTTTGTCTTTCATAACAAACAATGCCCCAAGGCAAGTACATAGAGTAGGAATTTGCATAAAGTTAATTGTTCACGATACATAAAAATGACTCCTTAGTTTTAATGAGACTCAGATGCACACTGAAACTGTCAAGTTATTTTGTGGTGTGGACTTCTTGGTAGTTATCAACAGCACAAACTGATTTGGGAGTAAGATTTTTTTTTTATCTCAAGGTAGTGATAAGTTTGATGGGAACTCATCCCATGTGGGGTCACATTAATTCTGCAAGGGCAGTAGAGAAGAACCTTGTGCTTTGATGACTGAAGCAAATAATGTGGGCTTTACTGTAACTACTTCTTGCAACTTGTGTAAAAGGCAGCCAGGGCTTCCCTGTTTTCTTACACAAATCAAATGAAGAATAAAGACAGTGCACATTTTAAGGAATGAGGGATTTAATTTATTAGCATTTGATAAAAGAGTTGTGCAACATTTTTGCATGATACACAGTGTTAAAGTAATAGCCATATTTAATCTTATTACAGCATACATATTCAGAAATATTCTTGCATCAGCATTGGTAAGTTTTTGGAGAAGTTTTTTTATAGTTACATACAGAAAGCCAGAAACTCATAATGAATCAATATTTCCTTTTGAAAATCTGAAAGCCTATTAGAACTGCTTGCTTCAATATCTGAAATCCTCCCTGCAATGGTACTTGAGACCACTGACTTCAAATTAATACACAGTAGTTGGGATGAAAACCCTCTGTACACAGTATAATTCTAGTAAATGACAAAATAATTAAATAACACATGCAACAGACTCCAAGGGCAGATGTTTATGGTAATGTAACACACTATAATATTGGATATTATGTGAAGAGGAGAAAAGAGCAGCTTCTGCTCTAAGATGCCTGCACTTATTGCTTCTATTGAAATGTCATCTATCAAGGCACATAATTTAATCTATATGTGGTAGAAGCATGACTCCTAGAAAAGAGTCTGGCACTATGACTACTCATTGCTGATGTAAGGATAAAAAAACCTCTTCCATTCTGTTGAAGTGAGTACTTGAGTTTAATATTTGCCTAGGTTCTGGTCTATTGATTAGGAGGCACTATAGCTTTTTTCTGAAGCAACATTACCACAGGATTGCCTTTGGCCTTTCAGATCATGAGAATGCTTGTTTCATTGGAGCACAACTTTTAATAGTGGGGCATGCTAGATTCAAGTAGCACATCAGTAACATCAAGTCAAGAATTATAAAAAACTTACTTTTTTCTATAGCATGTAAAATTTTGCTTGGTAACCTTTGGGGTTAATGCAGATAAAAAGTAGAGACATGGTGACTTGAATGTGTATCTAAACCACAGGGTTTTTGCAGGTTTTTTTGGCATAGATTCCATTTTGTTACGTGACTGAATCACAAATATTTTACGTCAGTAATAAGAATTTGTGAAGAAATGGATAGCTGATCTTCCACAAAACCTATATATGCATTAATAACATTTGTATTTACACAAATATACATGGCACAGTTATGTGTGATTGTAAATCTATATTTTACAGAACCTTTAAAAACTTGACTTGGTGCATAAGGGTAATTTTTGAATATAGTAAATTTTCTGACATGAAAATGTAATAAGTTCAAATTACTGATGTCTAAAGCTTTTCTCTTGATTTTTATGCATTCTCTCCTTTCAAATGAACGTGTTGCTAGAGAAGATTAATTTGTTAACCCGGTACACCCCTTTTTCCATCTTCCTTCACCCCTGAATTATTCAGGCTTGCAGGCTTCCAGCCATTCCAGTTATGTACATAGTCAATCTTAAAAACATGCATATATGTTAGAAAAGGAAATTCACCTCAGCCCACTCACTTTTTCTCCACCAAGGGGATCTAAAATCATCCCTAGTTGCCTTTTGTGAGTGGCATCTGGCCCATTCTTAACACTAATGAATTTTCATCTGAGCTCTGTTTGATTTCACAGATAAGATTTAAGTCTAGTGAAAAAAGGACCCAAGAATTCTTAAAACCTGTTTATTTATCTAGTGAGAAGTTAACATCTATCTTACCTCACTAGTCTGAAAGTCAGAAAATCTATTTTGCTTTCCAGTGATCCGGTTTCTGGAGATCCAACGTACCCTTCCCATTTGGCTCAGACCCTGCTTGTTTTCCTTTGTCAAGTGGTTAATGGAAGCTTATGGTGTGAAAAAAACATAAAGAAAACCTCAACAGATACCTTTGTTAAATATTTTATAAAGATGTCAGTGTTACGCATTGGCCTGTTTTCTTTCTTCTCCAAATTAATAAAATTAAGCGTAGATACGTTAAAGAGGAACATTCAGATGAAGGAAAAAATTTAAAGATGGTGGTTATTTAAATGATCTTAACATATTTAAGAGATTTTTAGTAATGGAATTTCTGATGCTGTTAGCATTCAGGACAAAGATACTTCCTTTTGAACAATTTTGAACAATTTTTTGCATTAGTCATGAAGTATATGCCTGATTTTGAAATTAGGTTATAAAACATTCTTTCAAGGACCAATATTGCAAATACAACACTATCCCTCACTGTTTGATTTTAATTGATAAGGGACAGATATATGAAACTAATATTTCATATTTATAAAGGCTACAATTTTTCAATTTCTGCTCCAGCAAGAGGTCCCTTCTCCTGGGAGGCTGTGGCCTCACAGACCTTTTCCTGCAGCCATGTGTCTGATCTGACTCCTCTCACTGATTCGTGAGGAGAACCTGAATAACCAGCTCATTTGCCTAAGAGCTCTTTCCAGAGAAGGGTCTCCATTGAAACACAAGCTAATTCTCAGTGGGCTGGTAGATTTAGAGCAAAGCACCTGTGTGAGGGTGCTCAATTGAGCCACAAAGGCAGGACACTCAAACCAGTGTAATCCCATGGCCAAATCTTCTCTCACTGAGGCAGAGATGTGCCAACAGAGTTTTCCTGCACTCGGCTCTGGCATCAGCTGACTTGCAGCTGGGTAGAAATCTTTTTATTGCAGCTCATAGCCACAGCTAAACAAAATCTAGTGTGAATGCACTGAGAGAGATCCAGTAAAATTGTCTTAACTCTCGTTTTTTCAAGGCTTGGTACTGAGATTAATTAATAATATGAGCAGATTAGAAAGAATACACAAAATAGGTCCTTGGACACGGTGTGATCTAAAAGTTCCTAATAGATTGACCTGATATAGCTCATAGTTTTGATTTGACAGGCACAGATGTAGCTCCAGAAAGAGAGAGCTCAACAGATGTGGATCAGTACAAATGCAGCTCCATTTTTTTTTTCCTCTGAAAAAAGAAATCAATATTTTTTTTCTCTTTCTTTGGCTTTAGCACCTTGGTTCAGAGTTAGGAGCGCTAATTTGCGCACTTCAAAATGTTCTGAAGTTTTCTTCATGTACTTTCCCAAAGATGAACTTTTACCTAACGCCGTATGAAATCATTCCTTATTCCACTGAAATGTGAAAGTGCACTGAGAAAAGGTTTAGAGAAAAAAATAAACAAAAAGGTAAGGTTTGTTTAAAGGGAAGGAAGTGTCTGAGTTCTTCCAGCACTACTTTTTTATAACTAGTGTGGCCTTTCTATACTTGTATGACATTGTAACATCTAAACTATAATCCATGCATATGCATTGCTCAATACCCTATCTGCCCAGCTCATTGTTCTGTACATTGTCCAAGGTACATCTTTGCTGCAGGTTATTATTTTGGTATCACTTTTCTGGAAAGAAAAGATTAGGAAAATAAAGAATTCCAATTTTAATGTTAGTTCAGTTGCTGGAATGCCTTTCTGGTCTTAAAGAGCATGACTTTCCCGATGATTGGTACTTTCATACAGAGACTGAGCTTCCTTTGACATCTTGACCAGATGTCTGACTTTGAATTTTACTTAAGTGTGAGCACAGATGTTTATTCTATATTACCATTTTGTCCATTAGATATTTACTGAATGGTTTTATGCCTTTAGTATCCCAATTCTTATTCATTTAAATTTTATTGCTCTCATTTTAACAGAATTTTGTTCTGTCAGAATAAGACAAATATGTACTTTCACAAGTTTATCAATTTAATTGTTCAGATGATAGTTGCTTTTGTTAGACAATTGTAGACATTAATAAAAGTTTATGAAATAAAATGTGCCACGAAACTAACAAGTTTGCTCCTTTTCATTCTTTAGTCTACCAGCGGTTAGCATCATGTTAATGTGAATTCTTTTTTTCCTGTATAATTGTAAATGCTTTTTCATGTGCGTAAATGACTTGATAATAGTAACCATGTAGCTCACAAAATATTCCGTCATCTGAATACATATATAATTAAAAGAAAAATGGTATTCCTTGGAAAGTTACACTCGTCATGAGTTTTGTTGGTACTGGCTACAATCAGATGTCCTCAAAGGTGCAAGAAGAGTGGTGATTTAAAATGGTTCTGTTTGCAATGTTGAGACAGAATTATTCAGGCCATACCAGAATTTGTAAGCTGGTGTTTACACTCATTGTCCATGCACACTGGACAGCAGGAGAAGAAAATGTCTGAGTAAATGACCCACAGAAATATCACAATGGCCTGTGGCAATTGTGGCAACTGTCATCATTCCTGAGCCTTTTTGGCAAGAGTTTGGTGCTTGATGTGCTAAACATTCTAAAAATGATGCATCTGTTTTCAGGTATTTTGGGAAACAAGAAGAGTGTATAACAAGCTGCTGCTTTTAAACTCTCTCACTTTTCTCTGTCCTCCTTACATGCAAAGCATTTCTCCTTTTATGTGAGTCAAAGGTATCTTTCCCTGTATCCTTCTAAATTTCTTTTCATTAGTGCTTTTCTCATTTTTCATCCTGAAAGGAGAAGTTACAGCCACAAAGCCTAGTTTCAGGATACCCACTCTGCTTGCTTAGATGAGAATATTTCAATGATCAGTGTTTTGACTGAGCTGCTCAGTTACTTAGAAGCAGAAAACTACCACACATGCCAAATTGCCTGCAAATTTTTTGAGAAAAAAAAAAAGTGAACAATAAGGTCAAAAAGAAAAAGGCGGTAAAAAATACTTGAAAATCTTTTTTTCGTGCTTCTAGTGAGGATGTCTCCTTTTTACCTCCTAAGCCTGGTTGTAGTTAAGGGAATATTTGATTCTCAAGCTACAGTACCTTCTGAAGGGGTACACACGTACTAAATACCATTAGACTCCCTGGTTTGCAATGCTTCTTCCTAGACTTCCAAGTTCCTGCACCATGGAGTTTCTCCATTTGTGGCACTCAAATGCAGCAATCTGCAGTCCTTTTTTGTGTTCTGGTGAGCTTTTGCTCTTCTAGTTCTTTCATTAGATCCTCTTAAGCTTTCCCATCAAACTGAAACTTTGTGGTTTCATCTTGATGGCTCTGAACCCCTCAGATCCAATTGGGTAGCTCATGTCACTTCTTCCAACTGGGGTTCCTACTCCTCACTTTCATGTAGTAAATTTGTGTACAGTAGTACAGATTTGGAGCTGTGCAGAGATATGGAAGCTAAACCACAATCTCCCTGACATTGTGACTTTGATAGGAGCATCTCACCAGAAGGAGAAATCTAAAATATTTCAGATGAATCCCACACTACCAATGCCCATTTCTTTTCAGTGGTATAAAAAGCAGCCTGGAGTCACTAGCTCACAATAGGTGTCTATGCTGTAGACACCAAATTCACAGAGGAATCTCAGCATTCATATCAACATTTTTAATAAATACTGTATTGCTCCTTTAATAACTGTAAATATATATATATAATGATATCTGCTAAATGTCACACCTTGGATACAAGGGATTATTGACATATTTTTGTTAGACACTCAAATATAAATCAATAAAAAATTAAAAAACAAAAACAGCAAAGTTTATCATCAGCTTTTCTCTTTTATCTGTCTATGCCATGTTAGAGAGACCTTACATTTCTTTTACTTTCTCAGAAGAAAGGCAGAGATGAAGAAACATAGAAACCTGATTTAAATTAGAGGTGGTCTATGTCCACATGCTTAATTTAATACTAAAACTAATTTTCTGAGTGGTATAATATACAAATAATTGAATATTTTAAAAATCTTTATTGTCTTATGGATTACTCATACTATTTCTACTCTTTTAATGTCTGAGGACACAGCAGACATCAACATTCTTTTGTATATTCTGCACCTCATTGAAGAACAAAGGAAAAAAGTTGAACTCTGTAAAAAACCAGTTTTATGTAAGTACAGATTTGTGTAAGGTAAAAAAGCAACAGCAAAGAACTTCCAGGTGGTCACAAAGTACAACAAAAAGACAATTTTTTTTAGGAGAGGCATAGTTTTACATTTCAATAAAGCTAGTTTCTTCCCAGTCAAAATTCTAGTCTCTACAAACTTCTAAAATATCTGATTAATAAAATAATTATATTGCTCAGAAGTCAGTTTAATTGTGATTTTAAGTAAAATCTTTTCTTGAGGGTATTATTATCTGATGGGTAAAGATATATTTAATTCAGTTATTTAAACTTCAGGTTCAGCAATTTGTGCCATTAAAGAGACAGACCCAGCATAAAGTAAAATTATAGACTGAAATTCATTACTAATTTAGGACCTTGAGATAGAAATCTAAATTGAAGATATTCTTAAAATGAATATTTAGCTAACTGGATACACTGAAATTAACTGTGTATTAAATTGAAAAAGCTTAGAAATAATTTTTACAATAAAATGCTCAACTAATGAATTGTAATTTACATTAGAATATGTGTTTCAGTGGCTAACATTTGATCAATCTTAATGTGTTTACACCCCAGCTCAGCCTTAAGCTCTAGCTACTGCTTGGATGTCAGGATGCTGTGTTCAGCAGACATACAAACCTTTAAGTCTTAAAAAACTATACCCAAAACTGGGATGTGAGACTTCAGAGCTGAGTTCTGCATTGCCTAATCTTCAGTTATCTGGTCCTTAGATGTGATTTAAATACCTAAATTAGGAACAATTTCTCTAAAGAATGCATAGGAACCATACCTCATGATGGGCTTTAAGGCCATTAATAGACATGAGGGTTGTCTTCAATCTAAGGCTGAGTTAAGTGTAATAGAAGAGCTGAGTTTGCACATGGAGATGACTTTTAAATAACAGTGCTGAGATTGGAAAAGTGATTGAATTACAGGTCTCTCTCTGAGACAGCCCTCAACATAAAGGGGTTTGAAGGAATATTCTTTCATGTATATTTTGGGATTAGAGTGTTATAATCACCAAATATAGATTAGCCCAGCAGGGTGCAGAGATTTTCCTTTCTCTGTTGGATCAGGTGCATTGTGCAGCCTGGAAGGCATCCACAGGGAGCAAACAGAAAGCAAAAAGAAAAGAGGTATCTCCCAGCACTTAGGACAGCCAGGTAACTAATCTTAAATGCTCTTACTGCTTTTTCACCAGCCCTAGAGATTTGGATGTAAAGAGCCTATTACATGTACAATCTCTCCACACGTGCTTGCATGTATGTTTATGGGGCCCTACAGAATTACAGTCTGCCTTGACTGCTCCTTCTTCTGGTTTAGCAAATTCCTCTGTTTAATCATTGTGCTTTGACCCCTCTTATTGTTTTACTTCTTATTTTTAAAACTTCAAAGGATCACTGTAGAAAATTCTGTTTATTGTTCATCCCTCAAGTGTATTTCTTATCTCAGCTCAATTGTATTTTAATAGATTACCTTAACAATGGTAGTTGGTGCTACTTATATGTGAGCAAGGAGGCTAAATCTTTCTGGACAAAATTATTGAAAAAAATGCCATTGTTCTGCAGAACTGCAAATTGTGTATATTTGAACTAAGTATGGAATGCACACAGCCCATAATTAAAAACCCCACTTCTCTTTATTGTAGATATGCAGTTAAGCACCTCAGAAAAGTGCTGCTGAAGTCCCACATCTTGAATCAGAGGCCATTAACTGATAAAAAGTGCCAAGGATAGGGTCTCTCTGACAGCCTGCCCATTTATTGAGTTCATAAACTGTAGCAGGACAGCAAAGGGCTTTTTGTCTCTGCAAGATCTTCTCTCAAATGTGGCTGGCTGCTTCTCCTCTTGGAGATGATTAAGGAGATTCTCTCATTTCAAAGTGCAGAGGTGGCATGTTTCATTTCTGTGGCTAATTCTTCAAGCCGTAAAACATGAGTTAAATTTGCTTCCCATCCACATCTCTTGTCTCCCAAGAGGTCTTAGCTCATGTTGAAGCTGGACAACTGTAAAAAAAGATCCTATCAGTTTGTGTTGTGTGTGGTGGATACTGATTTAAGTACCTCCTTACATTGGGTTTTAAAAAGCAAAAGTTTTTTAAAGCAGATACTTTTTATAGGAAGAGATGGCAAAGTAACAATACTGAATATACAGAAAGTCGCAGTCCACTTTTTGAAATCACATTTCTATACACATGACTAGAAGTGTTGAGCAGTAGGGGCAGCAATACCATATGGTTTCTTTGTTGTTATATACAGGAATATTTTCCTTTGACCTTATTGTAGGGATTTTACATTGACATTGAAACTGTACTAATATGCTAATAAAATATTTCCATGATGTTAATCCAAGAATTTCAAGTAACCTCCCTTCTTAGCTGCACTCCTCATTGTTGTTACCTTATTTTCACATCAATGTAACTACAGGACCAGTTATTTATATACATAATAAGGTAACACACTCATGTCAGAAGCCTGTCATCTGAATAGATATAACCACAGGAAGGCTTGGGTATGAAATAGTGGTGATGTTTGACAATGTTCTTACTTTACTCTCTGAGTCTCATGACAGTTAATGGGTTAATGGGTTAGCCATTACTTAATCTTGTCTTCATCAAAGAAAAAAAAAAAAGAAAAAAAGAAAAAAAAAGTGAGGGCAAGCAACCAAATTTGTGAAAATACCAAGCATATGATGTGAGTTTATGAATAATAGGTGCATCATAAGCCTTATAATAATAGCTTCTGAAGTCAAGATATTCCATTGCATCTGTGACAAGCATCAACCATGAAGGGTATGCCTTTTTTATTTTGCTGATTTGTATTCACCTAATTAATCTAATACTAATAGACTTTGAAAATAAGAGAAACTGATGAGGAGCTTTTGTATGTGATCTCTGAAGACAAATATCTTGAGAACTTGGAAAGTTACAATTGCAGTTATAAATCCAGCTTATTTAATTCTCTGCTGTCTTAGCACTTTATATCATTCTCTCTTGAGTGACTTTTAGTTATACTAACTCTAACTAATTCTGTCTGGCAGTAATGAAGAAAAGAGGGCAATGAAAAATGATTTATCTTTTGCCTTTGCTACTTTCTGAATTTTACCTTTCAGGAGGCAGGGCTTTCAACATCTAGGAAGAGTCCTGGCAACCTACATGAATGATGTAGAAAGGATGGTAGAAGTCTGCAGTCTTGTGGTCCCGGAAGACCAGGCATATCTTGATGTCTTTGAAAGAAAAGAGTTAATTTGAGTTATTATTATATTTTGTGCTGGAATTTTTTCTGGGACTACATATGACTGACGTGACATCTTTCCTGTCCGATGCTTCCAGGAGACAGACTGGTGTCCCGCTCTACTACCTGGAGGTTCTTTTGCAAATATTGAAAACCAGTATCCAACCTGTAGTATTGTGTTTGAGAGCCCCAGCACAAGAAGGACATGGAGCTGTTGGAGCAAGTCCAGAGGAAGGCCACAAAAATGATCAGAGGGCTGGAGCATCTCTCTTATAAAGACAGGCTGAGAGAGTTTGAGTTCCTATAGAAGAGAAGGCTATGGGAATAATTTACAGTCACCTTTCAGTACCTGAAGAGGGCCTAGAGGAAATCTGGGGAGGGATTTTGTACAAGGTCATATGGCAATCGAACAAGGCATAATGGCTTTAAACAGGAAGATGGCAAATTTAGGTTAGATATGAGGAACAAATTCTTTCCTGTGAGGGTGTTGAGACCCTGGAACAGGTTGCCCAGAGAAGCGGCGGATGCCCAATCTGTAGAAGTGTACAAATAGCTATTGGATAGGTCTTTGAGCAAACTGGTCTAGTAGGAGGTATCCCTGGCCATGCAGGGGGTTGGGACTAGGTGATCTTTAAGGTCCCTTCCCACACAAAGCATTCTATGATTCCATGAAATACCAGCTGCTGTGCCATTTGGTTGCTACAGCATTAAATTGGAGTCAATAGTCTTTCATCAAGCAGACAAGATAAGCATAGAGTCTGAAACCCAAAAGAAAACTGGGTTCCAAACTGGCCTGTGTGATGACAGTACATTTGGATAAACAAAAATTTATAGTTCAATCACTGTAAAAATTACAATGGTCATCTGATCTTCCTTAATTTTCTTATAACCCTTTGATTGCTGGCTTTACACACCGACACTGGACTTTCTTTATTTGTACTGATGTTAATTACCACGGCCTCCTAGCTAATCATCCTATCTTTGTTAAAGTGAGAAGGTTGTGCAGGAAAAGAGATGTGTACAGGTGAGGACTAAGCAGAAAATGTTGTAGCAATTTGCTGAACACGGAGGCTTATTGAGGATGCAGTCCTGAATAATACACACTGGCTTTGCTCTTCCTCCTTTAGTGTGTGTGGAGAAGCCATGAATCATTCATGGTCTCCCAGCTGAGCGGGGCTTCAAAGGGGCTGGTTGTGATTGGGTGTCCTGGGTGAATTGCCGTGCTGCAGAAACGCCTGCACCCCCAGCACTGGAGGGGTGAGGAAGCACTTTCATCTGGGCCTCCAAAGTGTTTCGGGTCACAGTTCACCAGGAGATAACGATGTAGATGTACATTCGGAATTAGCTGCAGAGATACCTGTGTAGTGCGGTGTGGAAAAGTGAGCCAGTGAGATCCCCAGTGGATGCTGTGAATCAATTACTGTATTCTGAATACAAGGTTGGCTGCAGGGGATAAACAGATGTCAGAGAATTTTTCCCTAATAAGACCATAGTAATAGAAGAGCACTGTCAGCTTCATTTTACATTAAAAATCTCATTTCCTCTTTATATGACCAATTTTATTAGGCCTCTAAACAAAGATATTTTATGTAATTGATAGCTGTATAATGAGAATAGTATCATTAAATTTCTTTTTTTTTTTTTCCTTTTTCTCTTTTTTTTTTTTCTTTTTTAACAAAGACTGAGAGAGAAAGCAGAAATGAATCTCACTGAAGTTAGGAAGAAAGTGTACAATTTAGAAGGCTGGATGATCATTCCTTTTTCCTTTCCAATGAAAGGTAATATTGAATGGCTTACAGCTGCCTTTTATACTGAATCACAATCACCTTCATTCTCGAGAAAAATACTCTTAGAAGCAAAGTTGCTGATTAGCCCTGTTCTCTGTACTTTCTGCATATTTTGTCAGTATCTGGCATACACAGCTGTGGTCAGAAGCAAGAAATATCTCTGCTTTTGGTTAATAAATCTTACATCAGATCACACACTTGAGGTTAGCCCCATACACTTATTATTTTCAGAAACTTACAAAAATTGAAATATCAAGACATAGGAACACAATGCATTTTGAAAGTAAAAGCAACGAACCATAAGAGGTATCTTTCTCTTGCTCTCTGAAATAGAACACCACTGCAATAGTTATTGCAAACAATTTGCAAATACCAAAACCCTAGAGTAAGGGGATACCTTTGGATACACTGCATTCATAAAGTGTGCACATGCAGTTTATGAGAACTGGTTTTCTTCCTTTAAGTTAAATAACAGCTGATTCTGATTTTTTTTTTTAAATTTCCACTATTGCCATGAAGACAGTGTAGCTTCAAGTGGTGGAAATTAGAGCAAAATTTAAATATTGGTTTATAATAAATGTTTTTCAGTATAATGTTTAATCTCAAACGAGGTCTTAGTTCAGAACATTCACAGGAATTAAAACATGAGAATTGAAGAGAACATTTAGAACACTTTGGACAGATGTGTCAATGTTCTGGGAACATCTACAGAGTCATGCTCATAAACTCAATAAATTCAATTCATCAGTATCTGGGTAAATAAAGCATAAGTAAAGCCTAATGTTCACTGAAATTAGTTTAAGCAACACAGGCAAATACGTGACCTAAAACCCTGCTGCTGAGTTACCTAAACCTGGCTTTTCCTCTCTCCCCAGCTTTGACACATACAGGGCAACTAAAATTCATAAGAGTGTCTCTTGAGACAACCACATATTGATAATCTGTTCCTGCACAGATGGCAACACAATGCTTGAGTCCATAACCTCTCCACATCAAGACCTGACCAGTTCTCTAATTTCTCCTTTCCTGGGATTTTCCTTCATTGGAAACTTGGAAACAATAGCAGCAAAAATAGTATTAAAACTTCGCCTCAGAACTTGGCTGTCCCTAGGGTTTCTTTCTAGGACCAGCTATGCCCTAAATCTTAATCATGGTACAAGCACTCCTCAAGCCACTACCAGCTATGTTCACCATCTTTCCTCTGACACACATCTCCTTCCCTGCAGTACAACAGCTGTGGGGAGCAGAGGGAAGGTGTCAGGCTTAAATTTATTTCAGAATCATGTAATTTCCTTCTCCAGTTCCTTTAAAATCAGGATATCCAGTATTAGTAATTCTCTATAAAGATGCATTATCTAGCATTGTTCTTATTCTGTTAGTTACTATTTGCATGTGGAACTTAGTTCTGGGAAGGAAGTTAACCCTTGGCTTACTTTCCAAAACCCTTCTAATAATATGTCTTCAATAAAAAACTCTGCTTTTTCTCTCCACCTGAGACAAACAGGTGGACAAATGTTTGCATTTACATTTTGCCTTCAAGTTGAGCCATGGTGTTTGTTGCTGAGGTGGCATAAACTTGGACATCCATGAGATTCAAGATAATCATAAAATAACGTGCACTTGTTATGGTTGAGATATTGTCAAAAGTGAGTATATTTATAATATTTGATATTTTCATATTTCTGTGACACAGGCACTTTGAAACTGTAGGCAAGGAACTATGCCAAGTAGATGCCTAAGTTTTATAGATAAAAAGGCTAATGTCTGTTTAGTCACCAGTCATTGCTGGATTTTCACCCCTGTGTTTTCAGGTATTAGATCCTCTGAAAGATTTGAAAGGATTTTATTGTCACCTATATAAATCTAAACTGAATATATGAGAAGAGATTTTAGAATCTGCTGCTCATATGGTGATCAAAAAGCAGTAAGGCTTCAGTTGTTTGTATTTGGTTATGTTTTAAGCTTGTACAATTGCAGTCCTTTTGCATTTAAATAAAAAAGAGTTTCTATGTGCTTTCCACATCTTTGAAAATGAGTCCAACATCTTTTACTTTAGTAATATTGTGCTGAATTATAACAGCTGTGGACTGAACACAAAAAAATTCCAGACTTTCTGGCATTCAGTACCAGGGCAATGACTCTGTGGGAGCGGTGTCTCTCACTAGTGACAACTTGGCCAATAATATCATTAGCCCAGGGGTGTCCAGTGTACAACACTATTTTGAAAAGTTAAGTGAAAAAAAAAATCACAAAAGGAAGCAAATAATGGCGATAATGTGGAAGCTTCAGGAGTACTTATATTCAAGGGACATTACCAAGAAAAAAGGTCTACATATTTCTGAATGGTGCTTTCTATACTACTGAGCTCACTTCCCTTTATTTCTTCTTCAGTACTTATTTGTACCAATAAGTTACTGCCTATTTTGGATTTTTTGGGGGGATCTGTGCTGTAAGAAAGATATGGATACTCTAAGCTGGTTAAGTGGTTTAATAAAAGTAGCAGAGAAGGTAATAGCAACCTTATGGCCTTTCTGACACTGGAAATGCTGGGTGTTGAGGAATCAGATGAGCCCCTTCACATCAGTCAAGGTACACCATGCAAACCACCTCTGCTGTGATGTTTAACAGTGTCACTGTTCTTCTTGATAGTATTTTTTTTTAAGCAAGCACATATCAGTCTGATGCCTGTCCATTACTGAACTCTCTAGATGGTCCACTAAGGTTTGCCTAGAGCGTGCTCTTACACATCTCCACGTGAATGAGCTCTTGTAACAAGTATATAGATGTGGTATTGTCAAATGCTAGGTATGAATGGCATGGTAAGAGCTGAAGTTATATAGCAGCCACTCAACTTAAAACATGCATGTGTATAGTTAAACTCTGGTGAGATTCTTCTTGAAGTGACTGAGCCATTATTCCAGTGTCTTCTACCGTGGTCTGTTGCAAATACCTTTCTCAGAATTTCTTGTGGGTGTTTCTCCAGATTCTGTTGACTAAGGAGATGATGGGAAAGGCAGAAGAGGGACACATAAATAAACTCTCAGATTCTATTTACAGGATCAAACAGAGGCAAAGTAAGGGTTTATACTCAATAGGTGTGTGATACATATGGTTGCATAGCCTATAAAAAGCAGGCCCAGATTGACACAGCATGGGGAAAGAAGAAATAGTGTGTAAAAAAAATATTTCCCTTCAGTGATAAGACTGAATGAATTGTTCAACTTTTTTATTGTAAACCCAGAATATTGTCCACTGACCCGTATGCTTTTATAGACACTACCTTTGTAGTTTAGCTGGGAAGATCTAATGACAGAATCAAAGAAAGGCACATACAAAAAGGTTTTATCTTTCATTTAATACAACTGCTGGAACTAGAACAAATACATATGTTTCTGAGTACATATGTATTTTTTAAAGTACATATGTATCTCTGCCAAGTTCAGTGGTGTACTTATTTACTTTAAATTCTGTATTTATCTAGAAAGATCCTTCCATAGGCATTCATATGTCATGTAGAAATATGTTCAGCTCCAAAGACTGTGGTGTAAACAGGAAGTCTTTTCTTTTATGATACACGAGAAGATGGAGATAATTGTTTTTTAACATAAAAGCACAATACTATCAATCTGTAGGTGTTTTTTTTAGCATTGTTAATTTGAACAATTCCTGTATCTCCAATGTACCATTCTAAATAGGTAGATGAGGTTTATAATCTATGAATATGTTGTCATCAGGAAGACTTATGAGCCTGGAATTCATAAAGTTTAGGACTGTGTACGAAATCATGACAGTAGTGAAAAATTTCCTCTGGTGTAGTGTATTTGACTTAGGTACCTAGGTTTGCTGATCAATTACCCCCTTCCATCCCACCCTTTTAAATTAAAAACTTAAACCTCTGGTTGCTCCAGGAAGAACTAAGAAGTTTAGCACTAAATATATATATATATATATATATATATATATATATATTTATATATATATATATATTTCCAGATACAACTGGTGTTTGATTACTGTTTCCTTCTTGGCAAAGAGGTGTGAACTACAGGTGAGATAATCGCTTGACATCAATCAGAAAAACTGCTTTAGACTTAAAGTCAGGAATGCATATTTATGCCAGCTGAGAAATCTAAACCCATGCCCAATACAAAATGAATCAGAAGGAAAACCAAACTATAATTTTACTGAGATCAAGGGAAACCCTCAGACTCATTTTTAGAGACAGAGTTTGCACTGTATGCTGTAGGGAATAAAATACGTGGGTCTAATTATCAACAACAGGCCTAAGGACACAATCAGATTAAATTTAAACATGTGTGTTAGAAACAAAATAAATATAGATATAAGGAGATGGGAACAGATACAAATCAATCTCAAGGGAGGTGAGAAGGAAAAGGATTAATAATTAAAATGTATATACTAATTGTTTGTTCTTAGAGTTGTACCTGTGAGCATGGTAAGTGTGAATGCCTTAGACTTTACAAGGCTGTGTCAGAGTTTCATGAAGGATTGAATAAGAATTTAATAGATAAGTAGATCATCCTCAGAAGCAGTAGCATATTGACTATTTGTGTTTATCAGGGAACCTATATACACACAGTCCTACAATCTCCATTTTATAAGGTCTGAACAAATATGCAGTATGTGTCTTGAAAAAAAAAAAAAAATATTCTTTCTTTTGGGTAAAATTGTTGCCATCTTTTCTACCTCTTTTTTTTTTTTTTTTTTTTTTTTTTTTGCAGAGCCTCTAGACATGTCTCCACAGCTAAATGCAAATCAGAGGAATAAAGCACTACAATTCTGACTTCCTATGTGCTTGATTTTCAACTTATTCCCTAGTTTAAGATTTTTTCAGCTAAATTTCTCCAACACATCTTCTATATAGAGAGGTAGCCCTTAGCAATTTGGATGTGATCCAGTATATGGAATCCTTGGTCTTGCAGTCAAGGATCAGTCTTTTAGTATCTTTTTCCCAATAAGTGCTAAAAATAGGAACAAAAATTCACCTTTTAATTACAGGTATAGAACAAGCATGAGTTTTCTAATTTTTGTGTCATAATAAATAATCAAATTTTAAAGGCAATATATAATGCTTGTTAGCATGCACTTCTGGAAAAGCCTTTAGACTGTGAAGGCTGTAATAGAAATTTCTTTTCTACATACATCTTTGTTTATTGCTTGCATTTGTATATGTATTTGGCTCTTTTTTTTTCTTTCCAACCATATTTACATCTGCCATGATTTTGGAATTTTGTGGATCTCAGACTACTCCAAGGGGATTTCACTGTGTGTCATAGCCCTGCATTTTATTTTTCTTCAGCCTCTTCTTTTGAAAGCTGTGGATTTTCCTTCTCATGCCTCCAGTCTTTCTTATTAACTTGATTTTACTGCTTGCCTCAGCTATTGGTCTCCTGTTAACATAATATTGCTCTGTCTCAATGAGAAGTGCATTTGCTCTGACAAATCCTGAATCACTGGGTTTTTTTCATGCCCTCTCCCCCTTCCCTCCCTTAGTACTATTTTCCTCTGAATGTTTTCCATCATAATGTTGACTGTTCCTGCATGGTCTCTCTTAAGCTGGTGGTCTGTCGTGAAGTGAAATATCAGATTTAGGGTGTTCAATGATCCTGATGATTCTAATCCAAGAGCTGACAGCTCTTTCAGAATCTCCCTTCCCTACATATTATGAAGTTGTCAGCTGCAAGAATGAAGCTTTTCTACAACTGGAACAAAAGAAAAGAGGATGCACACTCAGCAGAGTTTTCTAAAGGCAAACAAAGAATAAAAAAGATGACCTTAAGGAGTGTCCTCAGGGAAGGAGAGAGGAGTAAAGGTTGTAGATGGGACTTCATGTGTTGATTTGAAAGGTTCTGAGATATTGCACTAATAAGTTTAATTTAAAATTTAAAATATGATACATTAACTGAAATTAACCACATTGAAATACAGTTAGGACACATAACATATCTTCTGCAAAAGATATGGAATGATCTTCATTTTATAGGGCTTTGATTCTAAGTAATGTGTAAGAAAGGGCACTCTGTGCAGATTATGCACCTGTCGATAAGCCTTAAAATCTATGTCAGCAAAAGCCAAATCAGTCTCAGAGAACCTCTGAAAATAAGTTTGTGATTTTTTACTGGCTAGAGAATCCATAAGAACTGACTGCTTAATCATCCAAAGAAAAAATGGCAGGAGAAAATTAAAAGAGAACATTTCTCATTTTTATCTTGGTATATCTTTATTAGATAAGCTCTGATTTAGTAACCTTTCAACTTTAATCATGTGAATTGCTCCACTGATTTCATCTGGAATATTCCCTTCTGTTGCTTTTATTTATATACATTCTTAATTGCTTTAATGAAACAAGGATTGAAGATGGTGGTGGTGATTTCTTTTTCCTTTAAGATCTAGAATCTGGTTTAAGATGCATAAATTAATGCTTAGTTACTTTCAGTTTTACTGTGTATATGCATATGAGACTGACTTTTGGTTTGAGTAATTTCAAGATTAATTTCAAGATTGTATAAAACTAAGAAATATATGTATGTTGCAATAAATTTTTTTTTTTTTTTTTTTTTTTTTTTACACTTGAGACATGTCCCTGGAGGTTTAGTTTTTTTTTCTCCTTCTCGTCTGAATACATATGTTTTTATATTTGTTTGGTTACTAAGACTGAGGCTTCAGACCAAGGAATTGGAAGTTGCAGCCTTTCGACAGCCATTGCTTTATTCTTCTATCATAAAAAGGATCCTAAGTAAAGAACACCAGCAATGACTTGCATTGCTCCTGGGCATTTTTTTGTTCTTGTGATCTAAAGTCCACTTACTGTGTTTTCTGTTATTTGGAGGTCACCAAACTCTGATCACTAGGGGGTAGTGTGGGGCTTTTCCTTGATCTAAGGTACCACACTCTTCAGCCTGATGTTTTTTGAAAGTTTATGTGTAAAGCTTGCATTAAATATCCTATATTTATGCATATATCTATGCATAATCTCCAGAAATTCCTGAATTCCTAAACCGCATCATGCTAGCAATGCAGATTAAATGTGTGGCATTCTGTTCACTTATCACAAACTTCCCTCTATTCCCCAGCAGATATTGCAAATGTCTGCTGCTCCTCTTCATTTTCTCTCTTCTCCCACAGCACATAAATATACACGTGCACAAAAAACCCGTTCGTGCACATACTCGCATTTTGAACCCACTGACAATACACTAACAGGTTTAGAATATTGCAAAAAGTGTGACCCCCTACCCTGTATTAATATTTAATCGAGTGCTCACCATAGATTGCAACTTAGTCTGAGGAAATTAATTAGCCCAAAAGATGCTTGTCCTTTAAAGGCATTGTAATCCCTTTTGAAAATGTAAATGAGATAATCCTTTGGTGAGTGCAAGCAACTGTTCATTTTATTCCAAGTGTGAGATTTTCAGGATGTCAGTAGAAACCTGCCCTACATCATTTTGGTTTATTGGTTACACATTCACCATAGAAAGGATTTAGTAAAAAGAAAAAAAAAAAAAAAAAAGAAAAAAGAAAAAGTGAGAGAATTTGCCTTTCCTTTTCTCAGATCAGTTTTCCCTTGCATAAATCTGAGTGTGACCTAAGAAGGGAGTGAAAAAAACACTTTGGGGACCCTTTCTTTTCCATTCTTTCTAATTGATTCCCTTGTTATCAGGAAACTGAAAGGCATTCTTGAGATCAAGGAAGGTCTAACACTATTTGAACATACTGTGAAGACAAGTCATGAAAAAAATTGATTTCAAAAATATAAAAAACTGCATTTTTTACCCCTCCTACCTACTACTCTCTTTCTATCTCATAAATCAAGATTACCTCAATTTCAGATTTTTATAGATTAAATTACCCAGTTTGTCTCTGATAGAAATTTAAAGCTAGAGATTTTCCCTCTCTCATTTACTGTGAAGGGGTTTGGACCACTACCTTAAATATTTTCTTGCTTAGAAATTGCCTTACTCCTTGATTCAAAATTCTGAGGTTTTCTGGCTAATCTATCTTCTTCCACCTAACCACTCTCTTCAAGCAAAAGTGTCAGCTGTATGTTTTTGTGCTTGAACAAGTTAAGAATAGATTGTTTTTTAAAACATCTGACAGTTATTTTATATCTTAATAAATGGTATATCTTCTTCCTACACATTTTTCCTCTATGTTTCCTCTTACAGTGCCTATGATATAGACAACAACTAGTACCATGTATAACTATTCTCCCTATGGAGGACTCCACTAATTCTTCTGAGTCTTTTCCTTTTTCAGATAAATGGACAGGATCAGGTTCTAAAACACTCTAAGGGCTCCTTTCCACAAACATGTCTGAAAAATGAATATTCTTACTTACACGAGCAGTTCCACCAAAGTAAGGGATGATGACAACATTATAGACTTAAGTGTAAGAAGTCTCATCTGAAAAGCTGCCACATGAAAAATCAGAATAAGAGCATCTAAATTTGAGTTGTATTGGGAAACTACTTCATTGCATTTTAAATCCTTAGCTCTCACTGCACTTGCATTTGTTCTGCTTGTTAACATGGACAGATGATTGGCAATAGCTCAAGGTTTACATGTAAGAGCTAAGCTTAGGAGCATAGATTCATTATTCTGCTGTGTTGTGGGTGTTTCTGCAATATTTGAGAGTGCTGTGTTTTTCAGAAGAAAAATTATACCATATTTAGATGAGTCTGTATCTGTAAATGGATGTCTGTTTATTAGTCCTACCTCTGATTCTGTGTATTTTCATTTTACAAGGAGGAATAAGTGTGGCTATGTTTTTACTTTTAATAGCAAAGGGTGTGTTTTGCCCTGTGCTGCTCTCTTTTACTTCACTGTGTAAATAAAAATTAGCATGAATTTCTGTAGCAAAAAGCTCTGTAATTTAGCAAGTGCATGAAGAATTTCTTATGGATGATCCTATTACATTGTCTAAACACGGTTCCCTTTTTTTTGTCCCAAATCTTACAAATGGACCTTGAAACCTGTGAAACAGCAACTGTTTCTTCGACTTTGAAAGTATGACTAAGAAAATTGAAAAAGAAAGTTGATTTTGGGAAGAAGTAATAGCTGGTGACCAAATAAAATTTTTACCTTTTTGTCCCTCTTTCTCCTCTGACCCATCACATTCTCAGACCCTTTCTGTATCAGCATCAGTTTTAGGCCCTACTAATTCACGGACTGCCAAGTTTACGAGATTATGCACAGTGGTTTTGTGTGGTGGACATCTGTCCACCAGGGACTCAATGAGCTGGAAATGTCAGCTTGGCCTTAAAGCAATGGCCTAAAGCTACAAGGTAAGTGCAATTTTATCTGAGCCACGGAGCCCTTACAAGTGCTGTCTTCATTAATGGAAGGGTGTTTTCAGAAGACATGAATACTGCTTGCTTTTTAGAGCACTCAGCTGCAACCCCAGTTTGGGCAACAGGGAATCCCATACCCCAAGCACACAGGGGTGACACAGTGAGAAAGTCAGGCTGTGCTACTTTTAGTGGTTTATCTTGTCTGTACTCCCTAACCCACTTTCTGAAATTGGAAAGGATCTTGATAAAAGGCAGTGAATCTGACACTGTCGTATCAATGTTCTCCCCAGGGAGTTCACACATTGATATAAAATCACTGAAAAGCAATCACCAAGAAGCCAGGTTACAGCTTTGGACAACCAGTGTCTAACCCCATAGAGCAATTTGAGTTACTTACACCCTTTTCTCCCCCACCTTTTTGACCTCATTCCCCTTGCGTTGTGAACAGAAGCATATTTTTTGCTATTAGACTTTTGTGAACAGAGCTGCATGGGAAGTGATGTGAGGTCATGGGATGAGAGGTTCACCTCCAAATAGCTCCATGCAATCTGATGTGACATATACATTTAAAATAACTTTTAGGGGTTTTTTTCAGCAAGAAGGAATACAATCTGGACAGCATCAACCTCAGCCAGTCATGTCAAATACCTAAATAATATTTGAGTATATCAGAATGTATTTATTCCTGACACAGAATACAGTGAAACCAATTTTTTTTTTCTGTTTGCCAGCTTTTAACCTGGCTTCAAACTTGTTTTTATTCTTTAGGATCATGTGGAATTATTTTCCCTTACTGTATTCTTCTTAAGTGTCAGTGATATCACCCAGATTGTGCATTAGCTACATAATACACCAATGTATCTAAAAATAAAAAGGAAAAGAATTAGAAAAAGACGAAATAGTGAAACAGGAACAAACTGGAGTGATTATGAATCCTTGGGACAAGTTTTCAGACAACTTATTACGGACTGAATTACTCCAGTGAAGCACTTTCTCAGAGCTCTGTCAGGAACAGACTTGCCACATAACTTGTGTCATGCACAGGTTGACTCTCCACAAGGTTGTCACTTTATATCAGAGCTGAAGGTCTGACTTGGTCCATAGCTTCACAACACTGCCTCTGTGCACAATGAAGCAAGTGACCCCGTCCTAAGGTCCTGGCAGTGCTTTCCAGGCCCAGTGCCAGCATGTGTCAGCTCACTTTTCTGGTGCCAACACAACCGACCTTAAGGATGCTCTAGAAATCATATTAGTAAAGGATCCAGATTAATTTAGCCCTCCAGAAAGGTGATAGAAGTAATGGGGGCTATGCATCTTTGCTTTCCAGACTTTCCATATCCTAGCTCCATGTTAGGATTTCCTTGTTATTTGCTGCTCTGTTTCATGTTTCAAGGTCTCATCAGCATTATATTATGCAAAATTCCATGAAAAAAAATTAAAAATTAAAAAAATGCTATGTAACCCATTTATTTTGATTCCGAATTCCCTAGATTTAAAAAAAAATAGCTTCTAGAAAATAAACTCCTCTCAAAATCTGAAAAATTTTAACAATGGATGTCTTCCAGCTGTTATTTCTGTCATAGAAGAATAGATAACTTTTTTATAAGTTCCACAAGCAAATGTCAGCTGCTCTCAACTGAGATATCAGTTATAGTTCAGATGTTGATTAGTAGCTGCAAAGTGAACAAACATATTTTATGCACATTAACAGGTACTTTATATTCCACAGCCTGACAATATGTTCCTTCAAAACTTTTCTTCCCATGGGCAACCTGACCTCCATTATTTTCAATCCAATTTGCAGTCAAACCCTCTGACTCCATTTTCAAGTGGCTGAGCACAGGTCCTGTAAAACATTAAGCACTTCTAAGAAGCAGCTGGTCATTTTCACACTTGTCCATGCAATATTATCTGCTAAAAGCTGATCCCTCTGTTCCTATTACTGCAAGAGCAAGGAACTGGACTTGTGGTATGAGCTTAGATTGCAGTGATGGCCGGAATATGCTCATTAGCTCTTGAACAGCAACTAGGATGAAGAAGCTGTTCCTGTTCATTTCATTTTGTGTGGGGAAAATCAGTAACTTGAATAGGATAAAATATCCAGCCAGTAAACTGTTGGAGTTTGCTCACAGTGCCTGGTGGGAGTCTATGCAGCTCGCTGGGTACTTACAGCAAGGAGTGAGCTTTTAACAACCTATCAGTGATGTAGCACAGATGCAGTGTTGTGGGATGAGGTCTTGTTTGGCTGGGTTACTGGCAGTCTGTGTTGCCAACTTTGCACAGATTCAGATGGAGGGATGTGCATTTGTGTGCTAGCATGCCCTTTCAAATCATATACATGCCAGGGCCTCTTCAGAGTGCATGTTACAGTTTTTCATATACACTTTAGACCTGTTATGAGCATATACTGCACAATGAATACATGAAGAAGCCTGTATAGTTTATGGCTCATCTATTTGCACACTTTCCATTGTAGAGAGCATACAATTTGATGCAAGAAAACGAGACTATTTGCTTAAGTGGATACTCCCAAAAAAACCCTGAGCCTGAGCTTGAGCTCTTCCAATGCAATCCTCATTTCAAAATGAATGTTCAGTGTTATATCATGAGTTTGCTGATAGCACGGATATAACTCAGCTTAGAATATAAACTCTTTGATTGGCAGAGCAAATGACAATAAGTTTCTTGTCACTGCACAGGGTGCAGGTGCCCAGGCAAATGGGTGATGGAGGCTCCAGGGTCACCTCTGTGAGGGGAAGCCAAGGCTGCCCCAGGCTGGGCAGTCCCAGCCATCTCTGACCAACCCCCTGCAGAGAATGGCTGAGCCCCTCAGACAAGGTGCTTGCAGCTCTAGGAAGTTTAAGAAAGTTTAAGAAAGGGAAAAAAAAAACAACCCACAAAACTGTCCAAGAGAGGACTGAGGAAAAAAAAAAACCTTGAGAAACAGCCCTACAGGCACCAAGGTGAGAGAAGGAGGAGGAAAGAGGTTCAGCAGGCATGGAGGAGATGACAGTAGAGCAGGTATACACACTGCAGCATGTGGATGAGCCCATAATGGAGCAGGTGGATATTCCTAAAGGAAGCTGCAGCTGTGGAAAGCCTACACAGGAGCAAAGGAAATGCATGAGAAAGAAGGAGCAGCAGATGAGAACTATTATGGACAGATCACAACCCCCATTCCATACCCCCTTACAACACTGAAGAGGGGTGGAATGTATTTTAATTTTTGCTTTGACCACCATCTAATTCTATTTTTAGTTGACAATGACTTAATTTAATGTTCTCCCAGTCTGTTTTGCCTGTGGTGGTAATTGTTCAGTGATGTCCCTGTCTTTATCTCAACCCATGAGGTTTTCCATCTCATTTTCTCTCATGTCCTGCTGAGGAAGGGGAGCTGGAGAGCAGCTGAGTGCCCATCTGGCAGTCAGCCAGGGTCACCCTACCAGTCACCCGAGGGGGTCACAACCTGAGGGTGTCCGTAAAATATTGCAATAGAATTATTATTCACCTCTGCAGATGACCATGGTGTGCTGACTTTGATCCCTTCCACTGGTGTGAAACAGGTTTTATTCTTATAGGTACTTCTGTGCTGTTGGTTTTCTTATGAGCTTGTCTTGAGAACACTGCAGTAAGTGACAGAAGTCTGCTCTCTGAAGTATTTCCCCCATCAGGAACTAATTCTGGTGACAGAATTGTTCCCTAGTGTCTGTGCACTGGATGTAGTACTGTGAGCATCCTGCTCATGAGATCCAGTTTCTCTGGCCCTGTGGTCATTTTGATCATAGCAAAGTACCTTGTATGATGCTGACAGAAAGGATGGAGTACCTGAGGGACCCAAACATCTCTTAGAGTAGCCACTGGAAGGCAGGCATGATACCATGAGGGTTTTCAGATGACACAAGATGACCTGGGCTATACAACTGCATTCTATCCTATCTGATCCAGAGCACCTGGTACTGCAATCCAGATTGATGTATCAATGCTGTGTAATTGGTGCCTAAATGTATATTTCAAGGCTCACCAAAAATTCAGGGAAGCTTCATGGCTCATCCTTCTGAAGAAAACCATAATCAGGTTCAGAATAATTTAAAAATCCAGTATCCTGTATCTTTTAAAGAGAGTGAACATGATCTGGTATGCAAAATAAATGTATGAGTAAAGAATGAAGGCTTTAATAAGGATACACTGAGAAGTAATTGCCTTGGTGTGAATTGCCACTCTCCTTCTACTGTTCAAATATCCTCAAATTCCTTATGGAACAATATGAGCCTTGCTGCTGAATTTATGGCACATTTTTTCAACAAGTGTCCAATTGGTATTCTGAGCTTGAATTTTACTTCTTGTTTGTGAGTTGCTTGGAACCATATGTGACTGATATAAATTTCTTCACACAAAGAGTACCTATAGTTAGAAACTTAATGTATACAATGAACCCTACCACAAGCAGCCATTCAGACCAACAGAAAAATCAATTGCTTAAGGGAAACAAGTTATTAATAACACTTGGGAGCAACAGCTGTCAATCTGCTTCCAACTACTTTGGGACAGTTGTAGAGATCAGAGGATGCATTAAAAGTGGTCTAGTTTTATGCAGTCACTGTGTGCATCTTAAAACCTTTTTGTGGCCTCACTGAAGTCCAGTATGATTTAGCCATAATTGGGAGGGCCTTGAAGTGATTTACACTTCAGTTCTCACACATATGTACCTGTCTGACAAGAACATAAAGACCAAATGGAGGGTATCTGTGGTAACTATGGCAGTACTCAAGAAAACATATACTACAAAAATAATTAATCAGATATTAGTGCAAACCTTAGTGAAATTTTCTGCCTTGTTTCTATCTGGATTCATATCTCATTTTCTGCCTTCTCACACTTAATGTCCCTCACTCTGTGGGCTAAACCAATGAGTGTTTTTTAATAGTGTAAACCACCGGAAAACCCTTGAATCACAGGTAATGTTATATATTTAAAAATAAATTAATTACCTCAGTTATCTAAACAAATTTGAAAGAAAATGCTCTGTTTCCACTGTGTGCAAGGAAGAGAAAGAGGTCCTCCCTGATATAGTGTAGATTAATAGCCTGACATTGCCTCAAAAATACTTTCTTTCTGATTGAAAGTGCAAAGTTGAATAATTAGATCAGCTGTGGACACATACATCTAAAATTAGGTTAGACAGGTCTCATACAGGGTGAAAAACTAGGCACAATTTAGATGTATAGAGCACATATACAATATGACAGAGAAAAGGGACTCTTCACAGATTACCAGGGATGTGAATGCCCCTGACCTAGCTCCAAGGTGGCTTCAGCCATTTATTTCCTCAAATGAAACAACTGATTTAATGACTAAGAAGGATGGTTTCAAATGTAATTGGCATAAAAATCATGTAGTCCTGGACCTCCTGAAGATTTATCATGAATAAGCAGAGCCAAACTCTGTCATTCTCAGACCATTAGCTGTCCTTAGGGGAATCATAAAGCTCACTACTTTTATACCTGTAGATGAGAAGTGAAGCAGAAGCTCAGGTACATAGTTTGAAAATACTTCTGAGCTCACTTAAAGCCTCTTTCACACACCTTCCTTCACTACTCACGGCCAGGTATTTTCCCTTGTGCTAATTCTGGAGTTTTTTTAGACCTCTTGTTGAACTTATTTATCTCTTTACATCAGAAGATAGTCCATATGCCTAGTCTTCTCTGTTTCCATATCCCATAAAAAAACCCAAAACAACCAAACAAAAACCCAGCCAAACAAAAAAACCCCACAAAACCAAACCAACCAACCAACCATACAACAAAAAAAAAAAAAAGAGAGAATTTCTTACGGATGATTTCAGTGAGCACTGGAGTGCATAGTTTTCAACTATATGGACTACTGGTGAGGGTTTTCCAGGGCTGTTTCTTTCAGGTAATGACTCAGGTAGTCTCTTAATCACTTCCTGATACTTAGCAAAGAGGTGTGACTTTATATTAAATCATTAAATCATAAAACTTCTCTCTATGTCTTGTTCTTGGCCGGAAAATTTCTTCCTTTGTAATAGATTTCCACACTGGCTTGAGCAGCACTCCCTTTGCACTTTGTAGACTTCCAAATAAATTAGCACTTGCTTTGACTGGAAGAAGAACTGTGCTGAACACTTCATCTGATTTACCACATGGCTGCACAAACTGTTATGAAGCCACAGTGAAGTATGGGAAAGAACTGAGTCCAAGAGTATTATGCCCTCGAACCTATCTATAGCTGGGGGCACCTTTCAAATTCAAAAGTGAGAGGTACTTGCCCAGGGTCTCTATAAAACACTGGGAAGTCAGTGAAATGCAGAAAGTAGTAAAACGAGTAAGGAGGTGTCTCATGTCAGGCTGGAGGGCACAATCCTCCACCTGCTTAGTATTCAAGTCCCTTTTAGATCTGAAGGTTTAAGGCAGGTCAGTCCTTGAAAATGAAAAACTGAGGTGAGTGGAGAGAAAGAAAAAGACCATACTGTATTTAACAGGATAGTCACCTCAATACTGTGAAGCTGGGATATAAACCACTAAACTCAAGGGTTTTTTTATCAGGTCTTTCCTGTATCAGTTTATCAGTTGCACTCAGGGAAAGGTGTGTGGCCAGGGTGTACAGGCAGGATAGACAGGAGAGCCCAGAGACAACTGATAAACCATAGCAAATCCTCACAGACCTCAGTGCCCTCATGACTTAGGGATGATTTTCTTATGCTGCTAAATGTTGTTTCAGTGCTCAAACAGTCAAGAAGCACCAAATTTGAGGACCATAGTGGCACTTGAAGTGTGTACACTAGCTATATACGTCCTAGATATGGGCTTCATCGTAAGGAAGATTTACCTCTAGCATGTGTATATATACATTCAAAATAGTAAGTTCCTAAAACTTCTCATTTCACTGACCATATAGCCTACACTATGTCAGATCTAGACACCTAAAGCTCAAACATCTGAAGTTAGGGAGGAATTTTCTCTCTAAAGTTCAGTGACTCATTTGACTTGTTACATAAATTCCTTGTTTTCCTTCCTTCCTAGAAAGAAGCTACTTACATGTTCTGAGCTGCATAGTCAACAGAGGAGAATCAGAAATATCAGATATTGGTGCCATATGGAAGAGCAAATTATAATTATGTTCTTAAAGATACATATTGATCTGTTTTGTGCTTACCCATTAGACCTTAGTGTCCTAAACCAGTAATAATTGTCTTAGGGTTCTTCTGGTGGCTTAGCCAGCTGCCAGCCCCTGGTCACTCTCTTTTTCCTCATCTGTAACAAAATGTAAAAGCTAAGGGGTCAAGACAGCCAGGAAAATCATTTACCAGTTACAGTAATGGGCACAGAAGACTTGACTTGGAGAAAACTGATTTAATTTATTGCCACTTAAAATAGATTTGGGTAGTGAGAAACTAAAACAAATTAAAACAACATCTCCCCAAACTCAATTTCACTGTTTGATTCCCAATTCCTTTACCCTTTTCCCTACCCTGAAGCAGTGCAGAGGAACAGGAAAGGGGAGGTTGTGGTCTATAATAGTTTTTTTCTGCTGTTCCTTTCCTGCTAATGCTTTTTTCCTACTCCAGTGTGGGTGCTTCACACAGGCTGCTGTCCTTTAAGAACTGCTTCAGCATGGGCCATCACCATGGGCCACAGATCCTTTAGGACTTGCTCTGGTATAGTGTCCTCCACAGGATGCAGTGTGCATGGATGTCTTATCTGGTATGGTCCTCCATGGTCTGTAAAGGGACAACCTGCTTCACCATAGTCTTTTATAGGGGAAACTCTGTTCTGGCTCTTGGAACACCTTCCCCTCTCCTCCTTTTCTGCCCTTGGTTACATGGTTGGTTCTCACACTTTTTTTTTTTTTTTTCTTCTCTCCTGTCTCTCACAACTGTAGTACAACATTTACCCTTTCTTAGACACATTGTCCCAGCAGCATCACCAGCCTGGCTGGTGACATGGAGTTGTGTCCCATGGTGGGTCTGTCTTGCAGCTGACTGGAAGGGGGTGAGCAATTCCCAGAATAATGCCAGTGCATTCTTTGGAGGACACGGAGAAGAACAAACACAAGATCAGCTCAACAAGTAAGCAAAACAGAACAGCATGCATGAAGTCCACACATAAGTGTGTCCAAAATTTTTTATTATGTTTCCACTGGCATTTTTTCTTGTGTGCATTCATTCATTAAATTTTATTGGGAGGATTTTGACACATTTTATACCTGTCTTATCAATTAAGTCTTCTTGTCTCTTGTTCATACTGTAAAAAGAGGTGACATGACTGGAACAGGTTTTACTTATTGGAATTCTGATGCAGTTTTAAGGGTTAAGAAAATCACATATTTTTGACATCTGATATTTGGAATTCTCTTGCTTGGCTATGGCTGATTTCAGTTCTACTCTCAGACCTAAACAATCTGTAGCAAATCTACCTATCAAGAATTTGACTGGTAACTTTACTATATTCCAACTCTGACTTACAGCTTATAACAAATGTGTCCCTTTGTTGAATCTTTTATCTGCTAGTTTCCATATAACTTTTTATATGCAAATAGTCTTGCTGTGAGGGCAGTGACTGCTATCACCCTTACATAACCAAAGATGTCATTTATTCTACTTCAGAATATTCAGAATTCCAATCATGAATGTCATTGTCTGATACTCTGTTATTTGTATCCTCTTGATGACAACTTGCTGATGATAATGAGCCTTCCTGCTCTAGCAGCCATCCATATTCTTTGTTGTGGCCTTCCACACTTCTGAATCTGCATATTTTGTATTAGACATAAACAGAACTTTTTAGTTCAGCTGAACTAACAGAAATGCTTACATTTTTCAGATTCATATAAGAAAGACAACATGTATTTTGGAGCCAGATATCTCCTGTGTAGAAAACAAGTTTGTTGTTTATACAGTTACTTGGCCATAAAGCATTTCATATTTTTGCAAAAGATATTGTATCTAAATGAAATTTTATGCTACTAAATGACTAGATATATTTTAAATATTAAGCAATAAACATCAGAAAGTAACAGACTAATGAAAAAACTATTTTGGAATTATGCTTTGAAGTACATTTTTAAAAATGAAATTATCTTGATACTTTCATGCACAGTCCATAGCCTTTGAGACTGAAAATAATCTCAGCAAAATTTAGCCATTTAAAAGCTCGACCTAGAATCACAGAATCCTAGAACTGCTTGGATAGTTCCAGAAGCCAATTGATACACAGAAAAGGATTTAGCAGATTGCTTCTTTCTGGAGTTATCTGTCTTCAGTGACTGCAGAGAAAACTTAAACACATGATGTTTAGATGACTGAAATCAAATGCGATGGTTCACATCCCTGGTGCCAAGATTGGGCTATGGTGAGAATTTTCAGGTACTGCAACATGTCCCAGTGAAGCTGCAGCTGGGAAACAGTCCTCAAAAGTGAGATCACTAAAGTGAGTAGCTCAGAAGTAAAAAAATAAGTCACTGTAATATCATTAAGAAGTAGAATGAAATGGAATAGATAGGGTTCTCTTGGGATTTCTTTTATTTGCTTTCCTATATCTGTTATCTTACAGCAATCTGGCTACAACAGTAGATATCCCATATCCATTGGGAGAGTATGAAAGATCTGACAATACACTAAAACACTATTAGATTATTTATTAAAACCCGATTTTATTTCTGAATTATAATTTTTAATATTTTTTTTCCGGCATTAAAACACTGGGCCTTATTCTCAATGGCTTTGGCAAGGACAACAATGTTTTCTAGCTTCAGACAAAACGTAGCAATTATAGCAAGGTGCAGTCCTTTGAGATAAGCATTTGTAGCTGGTAGATTACCATGAAAGTGAGGGTATTTCAGCAAAGCCCCTTCCCCTCCACACTCCGTCACTTTCCATTACTGACAATCCATTGGCATGGCAAGTGTGGACAAAATTCCCTGCACACCAAGAGCTTGGGGATCTCGTATCTGTTTGTTAAAGTAACAGTAGCATTTAATCAAAAGAAAAATCTATCCTCCATTAATAAATAATGTATACATCTAACATTATAGTCAAGCAAGAAAATACAAACGGTTCCAGTAATTTGAGTGTGATGTTTGCCCTTTGTAAAAGTTTAGAAATACTGCTGACTTGTAAGGACATCACGTTCACAATGTTACATTTAGGCCTGTACGGAGTCTCGGACTTCCATTATGGATCCATATACAATTCAGACATAAAAAATGTCTCTGGAGCTTTAACTTGGGATACAGGGCTTTAGATAGGCAGGGGTGTATTTAACAATTGCACAATGTTAAGCACTAAACACAACTTCATAAGAATGAACGGATGGGTGGAAAGTAGTGGAGGGTTTTCCTGATTTAATCTATTCTAGAAATTTTTTTTCCTGTATCCTAGATCTAAAGAGACTGAAAACTGCAGCATTTACAATATTTTGAATCAGGTTCTATCCGAAGTTATTGACATTTTATAACATAATATATTTACTATGAGGGTTAACTAAGCAGAAATTTGAGCTTTTTCTAGATCTGGACTTTCATAACAGGTTTTGAGGATTTTTAGAAATGACTAAGGATACAGATAAGACTACTGAAAATTTAAAAATCAGTATCAACTTCAAGTGGTGTTGACAGAAATGTTATTCATTTGAATATGCACTTTTCATTACTTATTATACACTTTTAAAAGCCCTCTTTTCAGTAAATTAAAGTGTTTTTAAGCACCTTTGAAATTAGTGGAACGGTGCAAGTGATGTAAGTGGAGACATTTTTTCTCTGAGTGAAAAAATATGAGAAATGTCAGTTTCTTCACTTTCTCACCCAAAGGCAGCTATTGCTATGTGAGATTCTCTGTCCCACACAAGGACTGACAGACATGACAATGGGAAACTACTGACACCTTGGAGTTTTGTCATGTTGCCCTAGTGTACCCCCAATGATATATATAAGCAACAAAATGAACCTCTCAGGGGGAAACTGCCTAATCTGAGAAGCTACTTAAATTTGGGAGATTACAGTGTTAGTGCTGATCCATGATAAAGGTATCTAAGCTTCCTTGTAGTCAGAGATCTACATAAGTTTCATCTTTATCAACACAGATATCCAGTGTTATAACTATATTTTCTGTAGGATACTGGATCTAGACACCAGCTGCTGCTCCAGAATTATGTCAGTGTTACATACATCCTTTTTTAAGTGACATGAATATTAGCCCCATTTAGAGGTGTCCTGGATACTACAGACTACTTAACATTGCAATAGATGTCCAATCTTGTGTCTGTTCATCCTACTCAAAGCATCTTAGGAGGCTCTTCATCCTAACCTGTGACACCTAAATCTGGTCACCTGGATACCTAAAATAGCTCGCATATATTACAGACAGAGGTGTTAGATGTTTGCATACACTGTAGAAATCAAATATAAGAGCTGTCTAGATCCCTGTCTCTGGTGACTTTTTCTTAAACACAGATGTGTAATGTTATTATTCGTGCTACAGCCTGCAATGGCTGCTTCTGAAGGTAAAGGCCTCCAGTGTCTGACTGGCCTGTGCAGACACCTGTGGGAGAGCTCTCTTTACTGGATATCTAAATTAAAAAAAAAAGAATACTGTCCTTTGTCTTTAGAAATCAAACATGCCACAATTGCTAGAGCAATAGTTTTTCTGCATCTGCTTCCTTAAAGCCATAATCTTGCTCTGAACACTGGGATTTCCTTTGTTTGTGCTGATGCTGGAAGTCAGCAGAAGCATTTGCTGAAGGTGAAGTTATAGAATTTGGCTATTTTGTCCCTGGCAACAGTCAAAAGGTTACTTCAGTCTGCTCTTTGACATAATTAGTGACGATAGCATTAACATTATAGAGTGGTGAATACCATTTAATTAAGTCTATGATCTGATTAAGTTATCTGTGACTGAACACATTACTAAACTGCTCCAATATTCTTGAAACATGTTTGACGTTCAAAGTGAAAGTGTAGTCTCTTCTACAGGGACTAATAAAATTTAAATTGGTCAAATTCTGGCTCATCACTCAAGTTTCACATATGAGTAATAGTCACAAGAGTTTTGAAATTAATATACACAATCTCACCTCACAAATATTTCAATTCCTTTTGTAATCCTTAATAGGAGGACATTAAATCTTCTGTAAAGATTTTCCAGGTGAAAACACTAGACATATCTCACCATTTTGCTAATAAGTTGCTGATAAGGTATATTACATCTTAGACATCAAATAGTTATATCAGAAAGTAAAATCCTTTTCATTTACAGCAAATTCATCCCAACAACTTGCTGAGCAGAATTAAGAAAAATGTTCTAATTGGTGAATTTTAATCTTTCCCCATTTACATTTGCCAAGAATGCCATGACATTTGAAGACCATTTATTCTGCAAATGTTGTACTTATCTGGACTGAATCCCACAGAGCTTTTCTTGACTGTTTTCTCTGTGTACTTTTTTATAATATATGGGGGCTTAGCTTCACCAAACTATGCTGCCATCATTGCACATACACGGAAACAATAATGTTAGTGATTAGACATTTTAATGCAATAAGCTTAGAGTAACTCATTGTGTATCTTGAACAGAATTACTCCTTAGGCATTATTATTATTACTATTTTATTGCTATTGCTGTGTCTCTTCCAGTACTTCCCAGCAGTAAATTTAAAAAACTTCTAGGGTTAATGCAAAATTCGTTGTTTTGCACTTCAGTGCATTTTAATTTTTACAAGAGTAAAAAGAATAATAAAGCTACAGCACACGTGGTGAAATATTCTTCTTTTCCACCATCAGGAAATCAGATAACACTTAGACATACTTTCCTAACAACAAAATACTAAATGGAGTTCATCTCTGCATATAAATCTCCATCCCTTTTGGCATACAAATATATTTATAATACTTTTCTGGTTTTATTGTAATTTGCAACTTCTTTAGGAATAGAAAACATAGCTGTGGAAACATAAAGCCCTGGATTCAGTCTTAATAATTACATTTTTCTGTTTTGTCTTTGAAAAAGCAAGCCAGTTTTAAGGATATAAAATTCACATTCAGAACTCTCCTCTAGCCTCCTTCAGAATAACAATATTATTTGATAAAGATGTTGATAAATTAACATTTTTCATTATGAAAACAGAGAAGATCTATGTGTAACTCTTCTGCCCTCCCTCTGGCAGAATGCTGCATCTGATAATGTACTAGATCTTTTATTTTCTCTTTTATGGTCTCCATAAGTTTTCTTGTTAAATTGGCATCCAAAGTACTCTTGTTTCTGATGTCAGGGGATCTGCTAATTCTGCTTGATACACTAAGTATCCCCAATGACTTCAGTAATAAAAGATCATAGAATCATAGAATCATAGAATCCTAGGGGTTGGAAGGGACCTCGAAAGATCATCTAGTCCAACCCCCCCTGCCAGAGCAGGGCCCCCTAGAGTACATCGCCTAGGAACGTGTCCAGGTGGGTTTTGAATGTCTCCAGTGAAGGAGACTCCACAACCCCCCTGGGCAGCCTGTTCCAGGGCTCCGTCACCCTTATAGTAAAAAAAATTTTTCTGATATTCAGCTTGAACCTCCTATGCTCCAAATTACACCCATTACCCCTTGTCTATCTGCAATAAATATCTAAGCTTTAAACACCATTGCTTAATCTTTCTAGATGTTCTAGATAGAGATTCTGAAGACTCCAGAGTGAGGACCTGACCAACAAAGTCTAGGAAAAGAAATCAGGCAAATGTGAAGTAAATGTGAGGGTAAATGTGATACTGAATGCACTTCATCCCGTATTCACAAAATTAGCAATGTATGTTCTTTTACTTCCTTACCCATCTTGGTTTCTTACCAAAATCACTGTGAATATTCCCTTCACGGAAATGGCTTAACTTGCTGTCTTCAGAGAGGGGAAAGTTTCTAGGGAGAAAGAACAGTGAGATGCACCTTTTGTACCTAAGATCTATAGATTCATAATCAGAAGTCTTAGAAATTACTTTGAAAATGGCAATGTGAGGATGTAATTGGACCTATTTGGGACCATAGCATCTATTACGTTGGCTGAAATCTCTGCTTCCCTTGGCATTTTTGAACATCCCCGTGATCATTCATTATGTGCAAAATTATTTCAATACTTTCCCCCATAGTAACAGTAAGTGACAGCACTCTATGTACTTCAGTATCACAGCACTATTATTCTATTCAGTTCTAAGAAATGTAAGCAGCCTTTATGTACATAAAAAAAAATTTCAATTAAGCATTGTGTCCCATTTTTCAGCACAAGTATTACCTTCCAGCAATCTGGAATAAACGGCTTTATAGCTAGGAAAATACCCAAGGTAATTCAAATCATTCATACTGTTGTGATCCTTGTCCCTATGATACAAAATGCACTGGCTCTGCAGTTATTCTATAATGCTGATAAGATTTTCCCTTTACAATATTTCTAATATTTATGAAGACACATCTTGGTTTTATTCAAACCTTTTTTTCTAACCTAACAAAAAGTCCATTGTGAATTTGGATGAGACAGGCGTCAATTTAATGCACATGAATTAATGTATGGGTCATCCTAGCTTGTCTTGGGTTGGTGCAGTGGTGTTCTGGAAGCAGGGGGGGCCACAAGGGCGGGTCCTGTGAGAAGCTGCTGGAAGCTCCCCTGGTTTCAGTTCTGGCCCTGCCTCTGCCCAAGGCTGAGCAGGTATGGGAAGCTGGATGAGCCTCTGAGAGTAACATATTCAAGAAAGGGAAAAGGAAACTTCAAAAATAAATAATAAAAGACCTTCAGGGCAGAGCAAGCAATGACAGAGCAGAGACACCAAAGCCAGTGAAGAAGGAGAGGGAGAAGGTGCCCGAACAGAGATGTCCCCGCAGCCCCTCGTGAGATGGCAGATGTGCCCTGCAGCCCATGGAGGAGTGCGGCGGGGCAGTCCCTGAAGGAGCAGGGTGAGGTAAATGTGGGTTTGTAGCCCCTGAAATGTCACAGTGGGCAGACGAGGAGAGGGTCAGATGTGGATCTGCATCCATGTCGGAGCCCGTGCCAGAGGAGGTGACTGTTCCCGCAGCAGCCGTGACTCTGTGTGCAGCCCAGGCTGGAGCAGTCTGTGCCTGAGGGACTGCACCTGTGGGAGGGACTCATGTCGGAGGGGTTCCTGAAGGACTCCCTGCCATGGGCGGAACCCCGCGTTGGAGCAGGGGAAGAATGTGAGGAGTCCTCCCCCTGAGGAGGAAGGAGCGGCAGAAACACCGTGTGGGGAACTGACCCTAAACCCCCCCTGCCCCTCCCCTGTGCCCTGAGGGGGAGGCAGCAGGGAAGCGACCCGGGACCGGGGAGAAGGGAGGGGTGGTGGGGTAAAGTATGAAGATCTGGCCGTGTTTTCTCTTTCTCCTTGTAAACTAAATTAGTTTTTTTCTTTTCTCATCCCAAACTGAACATGTCTGGGTTTGCCTGGTACCGTAAATGGGGAATGAAAACCTCCCTTATCTTGTTTTGATTAATGAGCCTTTGAGTGGATTTTCTCCTCCATATCCCACAGTGTGGGTGGGAGGTGAATGAGCAGAAGTCTGGATGGTACCAAACTGGGCCTAAACCATGATAGAGTCAGAAAAATGTCTTGTTTCCTGCATTTCTAAGAAACATAGGCCACTTACAAATTAATTTCTGCTAAGTATTTTTTTACAGAATGTAATCTATACTCAAATCCCATTACTGCAATAAGCAAGCAAAAATTATGGTGGTCATTCCCAAACATTTTAAGAAGAACTGACAAAATCCTACAGTAACAACAGAAATTTGAACCATTCACTTTTTTTTTTTTTTTTTTTTTTACATCAGTACTAAAAGCAATTCTTAAGGGTTAATAATAAATTTTCTTAGATGTTGCTGCAAATTTTTCCGGACCAATCTGAAGTTCCATGCTTCTTGAAGCTAATAACCCTTTTTCTCTTGGCAGCCCAGCCCCTATTTCCCTCTGAATTATTTTTCCAGGTCTCTGAATTCCTCCTCTGATATTCTGAAGTTTTGATTGGATCTGAAAGGTCTGCCATCTCTGGTGGTAGGGAATAACACTGATGTTGATACCAATGAAATGTCCAACTCTCTCTCATAGTTTCTTACTGGAGATAAAGTCCAACTGTTATTCAGGAAGAAGATGGTTACTCTGTCACTATATGAAGACCTTTGGAGACAGGAGGATACAAAGATTCCTTGATTATAAAAGATACAATGAGGGCTGAAAGATGTGAATGTAAAAAAGAATATGTGAGAGGTTGTTGTGTAAGACATGCAAAAGCTATAATAATATTGAGGCTGAGATACATGCGGAGTTGCATCAAGAAAGTCAGGCATGTCACAGGCAGAAAGTGGAGTAAGGAGAAACCTCTCAGGTAAAAGAATTAAAAATACAGGGATGGAGAAAGGCCAGACCTGCAAGAAAACTAGAGTTAGATTATATTAGATAAATAGAAATGTGTTCCACATACTTCAGATGGAGAGAAATGGCACCAGTTTTCTCCATTCAACTAGCACAGTGGTCACACTGCACCCATATATAGTAAATGCATATGTATTCAATTATACTATAGCCGAATCTATACATCTGAAGCTATAAAAATAACAAAGTTATTGCTTTTAAGAACCTTTGAATTGGAAATGCTTTGAGGTGAGAAGGGAAGATAAGGAAGTCAAGAAAATGAAGACAAAACCAGACAAACATACTTTTTCCTGTCATCATTGAACGTGAATGTCTTGACAGAGCAATAGTATAAGCACGAAGACCAAATGCTGAGTAGCTGTGATAAAGATCTGTGCATTGCATGGCTTCATGCCAGCCTCTCACAATTTTCCTGATGACTCCTGCATCTCTTCCTCACAGTCAGAAATCCAGTTTTGAAAAAAAACTTTGGATGAATGAATTTTCGTCCTATGAATAAGGGTTTGTAATGGTTACTCTGTCAGACTGATAGGAGTGCTGTCAATTACTGTGTGAAGATTACTTCTAATAGCTATACATCCAGTCAATAAACAGAAACAGACCACAGGCCCTCTCTTCAGTTCAGGTTGAAAGTAGCTTCTGTTGACATCAGTGGCATTTTGTCCATCTACTTAGCTCCGTCTTGTGTGTAGATGTATTAGAACATAAAGCATTATATTATCCAAATATCCTATCATGACAAAAAATGTTCGCGACCTAACTGATACAGATATACCCATTGTAGCTATATATTGCATAAGGATTACCCAAAATAAGACAAATTACATTTGATGGTCCCATTTAGTGCAAAAAGTAATAAGAGCATCTTCTCAATTACATTAAAAGACTTATGATTGAACTGGGGGCATTTGAAGAAGAATTGTTATACACCCTAAAGAAATTTAAACAATTTTTGTAATGGTTATAGTATATCAGTGATATTTTCCTGATTTGGAAAAATGATTGTAACTCTCTGGAAAGGTTTATTATGTAGATGAATAATTTATACCTCGCCATTATGCTTGATGGAAAGCAGAGTCAGAAGATTGTTAACCATCTTGATGTAAGTCAGGCACCTATTTGATCTGAATGACAGCATAGCAGATTTTGGTTTTTATGAGGATGAGATAGAAATAGTCACTGGAACAAAAATCTTAATTTTTTTTTTAACAAATGCCTGCAAAATAAGAGAAAGATGTATATAATAGGCACAGTAACACAAGGCATGACCATACTTATCAAAGTAAGGTTTTTTAGTCTAGAACATTCCTGTCAAATCACCTCTGCTCTACTGTTACGGCAATAAAAATGTAGAATAGTATGGGTGATAGAAGCAGGCTTTTTGACACCACAAGAATGGTGAACCTCATATCACAGAGTTTCTGTCAGTTTTCAGGGAACCAAGGCAACCCAAAACAGAAATGGAAATGGTGTATTTAACCCAGCCAAAAGTTCTACTGGCCCTGTCCTACCAGGAAACCAGTAATGAGCTGTGTCTCTCAAGGGTCCCTACTGACACCAATACTATTTAATATCCTCATTAGTGACACTGATACTGAGCTTGACAGAAAGTTTCTATCTTATATATAATTCCCAAGAAAGTCATTGTCGGAATGTGGCCCATTTGGGGTACTGCTCACATTGGGGATCCCAATTTCAATCTCCTTAGGCCACTGTGGGGGAAAGTCTGCCACATTGTTCAATGATCAATAGACACAATCATCTAACTCATTATGAGATTTGCTGACAGAAGCAAGCCACTGGTTTGTTAGACATTTTCCTTTTTGTTATCATCTTTTAATAGGGCTTAGAATATATTTAAAAAAAATGCTGAAAGGCCAGTAGTTGCTTTTAACAGGAGTAAAAGATATAAAGTTCTCTTGGTACATGATAATGATGCTAAATACATCAATAAAAGTAATTTCCTAAGTAGTCCTGCATTACAGAGCTTTCTTTTCCTGACCACAAGCAGTTCATAATATGACATTTAGACAAAATTCACTTATCCACTCCCTGGTTGGAGTCTTTGGATAAAAGAGATACTCCACCTTGGTGGGGGTTACATACTTATTGAAATGTCCCTGTGTGACAATTTATGCTGTGGAGAAAGCCATGTCTGCAAAAATGGGTAAAACTCTGAGTTTCTGAATATGAATATTCACCTGGGGGCCATGACACAACTCCACCTGGAACAGAACATTTGCCTGAAAGGTAAATCTGGCTTAGAATCTTACTTAACATAGATAGCCAGAGTGATTACCACAGCATGGCAGCAGACATATGGATAACAGCTGCAACACTGCAACACTTTCTGGAAGTCTCCAGAAAGGATCCCAGGCTAAAAAGTCCCTCCCTTCCACATTAGCTCCCTGTAGAAGGATCTTCAGGGTTGACTGTGAGCAACATGACAGCTGTGCACAGGAGGAAAATACAAGTATATAATTGTTTGGGGTGTAGCACAGGATGCACTTGGATATTTGGCACAGAGTTTGGACCTCTGTCAATCAATCCATTTACTCTGGCAGAGTCTGGTTCCCACACAGGTATTTGGGATTGCACAAGCTGCCTGAGTGCCAGCTAAAGCTGCAGATGGGTTCAGGTCTATTACACACTGTGTGGTATTTAGTGAACTCACACAGACATGTTGGATATCTGTGGGTATCTGAAAAGGCACTAGATTTTTCTAGAAAAATCACCACTGAATGAAGCCCATGATGCTGACATTCAACAGAAAGGATGACTTGAGGCCCTTATTTTCAAAAATTCAATTGTCTTTCCTATAAGGCACTGATATCACCTGCAGAGCACCAGCTGAGATTGGTAGGCAGGCTGCTCCTCAGTGGGGGTCTGATGCTGCTTCTGAGTATGAACTGGGATTCAGAATGCACTTAGGAAGCTCTGTCATCCCTGGTGTTAAAGAAGCATGTGCACTGGTTTTGGTTGAAACAGTCAGTTTACTGATAGAGGCTTGTATGGGTACCATGCTTTGGATTTCTGACCAAACAATGCTGATAACATGGTAGTCTTTTAACTGTTGCTTAACTGTGTCCACAAGTGTCACAGCCTTCTCAGTGTGTCACTCTGTCACTCAGTGAATATATTGCACAAGAGGTTGGGAGGGTACACAGCTGAGCAGGTGAACCAAACTAATCAAAGAGAGCTCAGCTATTCCAATAATTCAAATATACCATGACATACAATGTCGTGCCTAGAAATAAAAAGAGGATTTAGGTTGGTTAGACATCCTTTGCTTGGAAACTGGCTGGGCATCAGTCTACTAGTTGGGAGGTGAGTTTTCTCTTTCTTAGAATCATAGAATCATAGAATTGGCTGGGTTAAAAGGGACCCCAGAGATCATCAAGTCCAACCCTTGATCCACTACCGCTGCAGTTACCAGACCATGGCACTGAGTGCCACATCCAGTCTCTTTTTAAATATCTCCAGGGATGGAGAATCCACCACTTCCCAGGGCAGCCCGTTCCAATGCTTGATCGCCCTCTCAGTAAAGAAATTCTTTCTAATGTCCAACCTAAACCTCCCCCGGCACAACTTGAGAACATGCCCTCTTGTCTTGCTGAGGGTTGCCTTGGAAAAGAGACCAACCCCCACCTGGCTACAACCTCCTTTCAGTGAGTTGTAGAGATTGATGAGGTCTCCTCTGAGCCTCCTCTTCTCAAGGCTGAACACCCCCAGCTCTCTCAGCCTCTCCTCATAGGATCTGTGCTCGAGTCCCTTCACCAGCCTGGTTGCCCTCCTTTGGACCTGCTCCAGGACCTCGATATCCTTCCTAAACTGAGGGGCCCAGAACTGGACACAGGTCTCGAGATGTGGCCTCACCAGCGCTGAGTACAGGGGCAGAATCACTTCCTTGGACCTGCTGGTGATGCTGTTCCTGATACAGGCCAGGATGCCACTGGCCTTCTTGGCTACCTGGGCACACTGCTGGCTCATGTTCAGCTTCCTGTCAATCCAGACTCCCAGGTCCCTCTCTGTCTGGCTGCTCTCAGCCACTCTGTGCCCAGCCTGGAGCTCCCCATGGGGTTGTTGTGGCCAAAGTGCAGGACCCGGCACTTGGCCGTGTTGAACCTCATCCCATTGGGATCAGCCCAACTCTCCAACCTGTCCAGGTCCCTCTGCAGAGCCCTCCTGCCTTCCAGCTGATCAAGACTTCCCCCCAGCTTAGTGTCGTCTGAGAATTTGCTGATGGTGGACTCAATCCCCTCATCTAAATCGTCAATAAAGATATTAAATAGAACTTGGCCCAACACTGATCCCTGGGGGACACCACTGGTGACCGGCCGCCAACTGGATGCAGCACCGTTCACCACCACTCTCTGGACCCGGCCCTCCAGCCAGTTCCTAACCCAGCACAGGGTGCTCCTGTCCAAGCTGTGGGCTGACAGCTTTTTCAGGAGAATGCTGTGGGAGACGGTGTCAAAGGCCTTGCTGAGGTCCAGGGAGACCACATCCACAGCCCTCCCCTCATCCACGAGGCGGGTCACCCGATCATGAAAGGAGATCAGGTTGGTCAGGCAGGACCTGCCCTTCCTAAACCCATGCTGGCTGGGTCTGATCCCTTGCCCATCCTGCAGGTGCTGTGTGATTACACTGAGGATGATCTGTTCCATAACCCTGCCAGGCACTGAGGTCAGGTTGATGGGCCTGTAGTTTTCCGGGTTCTCCTTCTGGCCCTTTTTGTGGATTGGCGTGACATTTGCCAACTTCCAATCATCTGGGATGTCCCCAGTGAGCCAGGATTGTTGGTAGATGATAGAGAGAGGCTTGGCAAGCTCTTCTGCCAGCTCTCTCATCACCCTTGGGTGGATCCCTTCTGGTCCCATAACTTGTGGGGATCCAAGCAGCTCAGTAGGTCACTGACTGTTTCCTTCTGGATTACAGGGGGGCTGTTTAGATTCTTGTCACCTTCTATAAGCTCCAGAAGCCAGCTGTCCTCAGGATAACATGTCTTTCTCTTGAAAACTGAGGTAAAGAAGGTGTTAAATACCTCAGCCTTTTCTTCATCTTTGACAACTATATTCCTGCCCATGTCCAGTAAAGAATGGATGTTTTCCTTGCCCCTCCTTTTGCCATTGATGTATCTGTAGAAGGACTTTTTTTGTCCTTCACTGAGGTGGCGAGATTCAGTTCAAGTTGTGCCTTTGTCTCTCTAATTTTCTTTCTACACAACCTAACTATATTCCTAAATTCCTCCTGAGTAGTTAGCCCTTTTTTCCATAATCGGTAGGCCCTCTTTTTAACCCTTTCTTCTTCCACTTCTCCATCTATTAAGCTATTTTTATCCTGACTCATGCATTTTATCCTTCCTTTGCTCTTCTCTTTTTCCACTTGTGGTAGAGGATGGGGAAAATGAGTGAGAAGCTGTGTGGTGCTTTCCTGCCTACCCAGGTTAACACACAACGACATGACATAACAGAAAATATTGTTCTTGCATGCAGTCTTCTGCCAGGATGGCAGTGGTCTCTGGATTTGCATTAAGCATGCTTAAGACAGGGAGGAAGATCAGGAAATCTAACAATATTATTGGCAAAAAATGGAAAAAATCACGAGTTACATGCTTGACAACAGGCTCTGAAAAGTAGTCACGCTGTCACTTGTCCAAATTAATCTTTGTTTACTGGTGTTTACCTTCAACTATGGTGCTGAACATGTTCTGAATCACTTCACAACAGAAGGGTGCACTCAGAGGAGAGAATATATTGAGGCCTGTGGCCAGGTTCTCTTGGGTTGCACTCCCTTAAAACCCCAAGGGAGCACTTACTGGACTCTGTTGAAGGGCATGTTCTTCTCAGTTTGGTTTTGCTCCATTCCTGGAAGCCTTTTTTTTCCTCCCTTCTTTCTGCATTTTCCAGAGTGTCACTTACAACTGCCTTTCAGCAAATGAAAACCTGGGTGGTTAAACAATGCAGATGTTTCAGAAGCTGCAGTAAAAGCCACCAAAATCCTTTGACCTTAAGGGATGTGGACAGTGGTGACACACCTGCAGAGCATCTTTGAGTATGGTATGTTCCATTCTAACAGTCCTGCAGTTCATTTCTGCCCTTTTTTAATTGGAAACTATGTTTTCCTGTGATATAACAAGAGGTTTCTGAAATAATTACTCATTCATATTTCACTAAAAATGGCAGAAATTTATTTCTTCCACAGATACGACCAAGTGCCAGGTTCTGAAAGAACTGTATAACCTGTGAAAGTTTATTGAGATCTCTAGAGTTGTTTGGGGTGTAAATTACTGACCCAATTTTGTGACCCAAAAACTGTATAAAGGAACAGAATATGAGGCATAGGTGGGTTTCACGCACCTCTGTCCAATATAATGAAATCTCAAACTCAGGTGCTACATAACATTTGATCATCCTTGACTTTGGATCTGCCAAATCACATCCAAATTACTGGTGGATCTGGGCCTGATACCAGAAGAGGATTTTGGGTTGCAAAACTCAAGCAGGGACAGGTGATTCCCGAATGCCCTTGTCCCCAGAGAGAGCTCTTTGCAGCGTTTTACCTTTTAGCTAACTTGGTGCCACTGCCTCTCTCCCAGTAGAGGAATTTAGGAAACACCAGCTCAAAGCAGCTGTAATTCTGGATCCTACCAGGAGAGGATGAGATCCTACAGTACACCTAATTATCCCCATGCCCTGTATAAGGCACGTGGGTACCTCACACAGTTATGGGGCTGCACTTTAAGGCCAGACATTGAGCAACACTGTGTTGCAAACTTCATCCATGTGGTGCCAACCCCTCAGCCCGGAAGCAACAGTGGTTAATAACAGTTCAAGTGTCATCAGGAGGCCTGTTTGGTTCGTTTCTTCTCTTGAAATGCATTTTTAATATAATAAAATAATCATTCAGCAGAGTGAGCATGGAATGATCCAATATATAAATTCCTGTGAGACTGAAACTGCTGCTATTGACAAACATTGAAGGCCAATAGAAAATATCCCTGGGCACATCTAATACAGGAAGCATTTTTTTTTTTTTTTTTTTTTGTATGTTGAGAGGATTCAGAGTTTATTTATCTGCTGACACCCTAAGTGGAAGAGAGCATACAGAAAAGTAGGCTTGACAGGGGCAGCTGGCCCACAAAAAAACCATAACTATTCCTTAAATGGACCACTCCTATCACATTTATTTTACCATGATGCCACTGCAGTGTTCTCCCTCATACATATTTTTCATGTCATCCATTTGGCACATAATGCGATTTTTGAGGGTGGTTGATCTGCAGTTTATTAATTAAAGAATTGCCACTGAAATGAGACTTCTGTTCAGTATCACCTGGCTACTCATTGCTCAGAGGAAAGAAAAGTGTGTCTTGGATATAAAAATTACCAACTGAAAAGTTTTATGCAATTGACTTGACAGAATTATATAAAGCTAATCCCTCAAGCAAGAGTTGCTTTTCTTGCTGTTCCCCAACCCTATCTCTTTCTCAAAACTATTTTTCCTGGGTTTTATTCTTTTTTACTATTGCACCCAGAGGCTTCACCAAGATTGAGAGCTTTTGCATTAACAAGGGGGAAACAAATTGTAGAATGTCCAAACCAGACAGGCTACTTTTGTGAATAATTGCATTGAAATTTCAGGTGAATATTTCTTATTTAAAACAGAGAAAAGCAGACAAAAAATTATCTTCTTTTTTTCACTATTTTCTTTTACCTCTTATTGTATTTTGCCTTTCTGTTCTTCTCTTTATTTCTCCCAGTTATTCCAGTTATTAAATAGAAACAGTTTCAAAGCTTTAGATGAGTGCCGTATTTTATTAGCCCTTCAAATAAATTCAGTAACATCAAAGTATTTAGCTTTTTTTTTTTTTACATCCAGACAATTTCAATGGAAATGATAAAAGTTTGTAACCTGCTTGTTAAGATTTGTTCCATAGTGCTTATAATACTAGATACTCTTTTCTTCTTTTCTCATGAGTGTTGTAAAGGAAAATAATATATCATAACTGACCTCAGGTCCATCTTTTTATACTTATTACATATGAGGCTATTATTATAATGTTTTAAAATCTCATACCATTTATTAGACTCATGTTCATAACTCCCTACTGATTTAACATGGTAATTGTTCAGTGTGCTCCATGGTTTCTCATTTGAAGCCATCCCAAATTTTGTTAAAAGTTTCCAATCAAAATTTACTTAAGAGAAGTGGTAAATAGAATGCTTCTTGTTTGTGAAAACTAATAGTAATTAATTTAGTGAGACCTGGACAGAATAGAGAGTTGAGCAGAGAAGAATCTAACGAAGTTTAACAAAGGTAAGTGAGGTTCTGCCTCTAGGGAGGGCTCACTCCATGAACCACTACAGGTTACAGGTTGATCTGCTGGGAAGCAGCTCTGTTGAGAAGGACCTGGGTGGAGTCCAAATGCACAAAAAGCTAACTAGGAACCATCAATGTTCCCCTGTGGACAAGAAGGCTGATGGCATCCTGGAGTGCACTAAGATGAGTGGGATCGGCAGGTCAAGAGAGGTTCTCCCCCTCTACTTTTCCCTGGTGAGTCCCCATCTGGAGTACTGTGTCCAGTTCTGTGTCCAGTTCTGGGCTCCATGGTACAAGAAAGACAAAAAACGACTGGAGAAAGCCCAGTGGAAGGTTTTTGAGGTTGATTAGAGAACTGGAGCATCTCTCTTATGATCAAATGGCTGAAGGACCTGGACCTGTTTACTCTGGAAAAGCAAAGACTGAGAGGTGATCTTGGAAATGCTTATATTATCTAAAGGTAGTGTGTCAAGACAATTGGGCCAGAGTCTTTTCAGTGGTGCCCAATGACAGAACAAAGGGCAATAGGCACAAGCTGGAACACAGGAAGTTCTACCTGAACATAAGAAAAAAACGTTTTTACTTTGAGTGTGACAGAGCACGGGAGCAGACTGCCTAGAGAGTTGTGGTGTCTCCTTCTCTTGAGATATTCAAAACCTGCCTGGATACAACCTGCTCTAGGTAAATCTGCTTTGGATGGGGAGGTAGACTATGTCTCTGGAGGTCCCATCCAACCACTGCCATCCTATTACTAAAAAGGAATACTGTTTGGGGAAGATACTGGTATAGTTGAAAGCTCAGTATGTTAAGAAGTGAAGTCTCCAGCTCTCACATTGTCGTTGTATGTGGCTACTCCCTTTCATCTACCAAATAGTTTTATTTTGTGAGGAAAAAAACTCCTTAGAATGATGTGACAACAGTGGCTTTCAGTTAGATATTTGAGCCTGAGGTTTAAATATTTTTGAGGGCAGGGAATGAAATAAGTATTTTTGTAATCCCTGTGGATTTTAAGATTGGGCAGCAAGAGATGTGGCGGGATAGAGGTGGGATAAAACTACAGTTTTATCATGAGGACAGATGTGTGAAGCTGCAAAATTTTGAATAAACATTAAAATTAATGGAATGAATGGGAGTGGTTCAACTGGAACCTTATCAATTGGTGTGGGTGGATGATGGCAAATTTTAGCTTCAATGCTATAAGAGCAGGAAAAAAGTGAGTATCATAGGATGATATACAGATTAAGGGGAATTACAAATGCATGTTGTTTTTGTCACTGTGCATTTACTATAAAATGTTTTGACTTTTCCTTTGAAAAGGGAGTGCTGTGGAAGATGTACTTCTGTTTCTCTACATTTTGATTCCAAAGTAGTTTCCTTTAATTGAGGACCACAGGTTCTTAACAAAATAAAAAATAACTCAATTTCAGCAGTACTGGGTTATTTGAAGCTTTTCACATGGAAACATAGCTCAACATCTGATCTGAGCTTAGTTAAACACTTACTTGGTTCTCTTAGTAAATTCACCCTGGCCAACCTGAACAACATCTCAATTAAATATCTTCCTCCCCAGACAGCTTTTGCTGTACTCCCTGGTGTTCTTCGTCACATTCTGACCCCTCTTTCTGTTATGATTCCATTCACATCTTTTAGATGCTGCCATTTCTGGCACCTTTGGGTAGAGTATGATGTTCTGGCTGGCAGGTATGGGCTCTCCTGTTATTTTTGCTCTTGACTCAGAGCACAAAGCACTTCAGAAAAGTCTTACAATAGTGTAGCTTGTATGTATGTGATATTGATCCTCTTCCCAGCTAGGCAAAGTAAAGGATATGTGCATTGTTTGTGAGATACACAGACCTGTACAGTCTGGCCACAAAGGTGTCTTCCTCGGTATTTTCTAGGAAGTCAGTTGCAGAGAGATGATTGATTTTTTTCCTTTCTTCCTTTTATTTCAGATGGAGTTGAGTCGCAATAAGAATAACCCAAAACAAGTACAAAGGCCATTCTCCTGGGTCAGCTTCCTCCTTGAGATGGTAGAATTATTGAGGCAAGTGTAAATATTGAGCATTCAGAGGTTTTCCTTATAATTCAACACAAACGGTGCTGAGGATGAGGGGAAAATGCACATCTCCCAGCCTTCCTTAATTCACACACAAAAGCATAAACACACAGAGCCATGTGCCTACAAATATATCACCCTAGTGTTGGGCAATCAGAACAGAAACTGGAAGGTTTTCTTGGGTCCCTCAGGAGCAGTTTCCATATGGGACTTCTCCTACTGACCACTGAAGAATTTTTGACATGGAGATATTTAAATCACTGATGCATTTTAATATATCAGCTGCTTAAGAGTTCAAGTACAATTAGGCACCTGAGAAATACCTTGAAGTCTATGGAAGTCATTGAGAGCCCTTCCATTTATTTCAGCAATTTATAGATTTTTTTAAAATTTTGTATTTTCATTCAAATATATTGCATTCTCCCCTTTTGAACATTCAACCACCCGTAGTCTGCAGCCAGAATAGAAACTTCATCCAGTGTCAGTGCAGTACCTTTTCACTTTTCAAAACTACCTCCATGTCCCCTTTCCTTTTTATTTTTCCTTACCTCAAAACTGAATATAAAAAGAAATGGCAAGTCTCAGAAAACAGAGGTATACCAGTGGCAATATTTTCTAAAGCAAGGGAATACCTTCATTTATGTTAAATGCCCTTGACTTCTTATATGGCTTATTTTTCTGTTTGGACAAGGGATTATAAGGAATCTGAATTATAAAAAGATTAAAAACTTGCCACTGTCTTTTTTGAGTCATGTACTTCTTTAAGGCACTTGAGTCATCTGTGGTGGGGAACTGAGCTACTACTGCAGAACTCCTAAGGGTTTACCTTAAATATTAAGGCTTGCTGCCTTCCCTTTGAAACAGGACTGAGCACACAAAGCTACTGACACACGTGGATCTATGTTTGTGAGGACAGGAAGAAAAGAGTTCATGATCTAAGG